>NC_136273.1:86645881-86778381 GCF_964187855.1 Myxine glutinosa | reverse complement strand
ATGTAAATGACAATATCGTGTAGTTTTACGAAAATTCATCAGAATTTGCCCAGATTTGTTGCATTCGAATGTTAACACCCTCTAGCGACTGCCAAATCCGAAGACAATTTAATTTCGAGCTACCCTTAGCTCGTCAGGTGGTTATGTCACATGGCCTGGTCAAAAAAAAGTGTTGTGGTTCTTCTTCTTCAGGCAATAACAACTTCTAGTTTCCAGACCGTACATCCAATCAGCTTGAGATTTTGCACACTTGTTACTCTTCATGACTTCTACTATAGTATGAAGTTTCACGTCGATCATTAAAGCGATTCAAGAGATATCCATTTTAAAAAAAATATTTTCGTTTAATTAACGATATCTGCCAAACCACGTGACCTATCGCAAATTCTAAAATGACATTTTAGTAGACTGACATGCTGAACAGATCTGTGAATTTTCTCCTCGATTGGATCAAAAATGAGGGAGGAGCTAGGTTTTAAAGGTTCATGCTTAAAAACGTCATAACTCTGAAACCATGTGTCGGATGATGTCGTGCTCGCTGACTTTTTTGTTCGTCATGGGTATGCGATTCTGCTTGCAAGGTTTGGCCTCGATCTGTTCAGCCGTTGCAGAGAAAAAGGAGTTTTCGTGTTTTCACGAAAAACAAGATGGCGGCCGAACCACATGACCTGCGACGTCATAATTACCATTAGAATATTCTACAGACCGAGTCCCTCGTATGGTGAAAAATTTATCTCAATGGGCCCTATTATTGCAGAGAAAATGTTTTTTAAAGGAAATTAAAACTTAAAATGGCAATAGCACTGGGAGACGTGGCCTGGAAGGACAAAATGGTGTGTTTCTTCTTCTTTCAACAATAAAGACTTATAGCTTCGAGACCGTACATCCAATCATCTTGAAATTTTGCACACTTGTTCCGCTTGATGAGAGCTACATTGCATTTAAAATTCAAGTCGATCCATGCAGTGGTTCAAGAGTTACAAGCTTTTTAAAATTTAACTTCCATTATTTATTGCGGCCAAACCATGTGACTTATCAAAACGTCTCAAGTAACGTTGAAACATACCCCCATGAGGAACATTTGTGTAAAGTTTCCACTCGATATCTCCACAAATTATGGAGGTGATTCCATTTCTAGTTTGAGCTTTAAAACGTCATAACTCTGAAACCATGTGTCGGATGAGGTCGTGCTCGCTGACGTTTTTGTTCGTCATGGGTATGCGAATACGCATGCCAAGTTTGGGCTCGATCCATTCAGCCGTTGCGGAGAAAAGGGGTTTTTGTGTTTTTTCACGAAAAACAAGATGGCGACCGAACCATGTGACGTATGACTTCGAAATTTTTTGAAAACTGAGTTTTTTAACGAAGCATCTGGGAAAAAAATCCCATATTTGGGGGAGAACATTTTTTGTTTGACGAATTCTTACCTCTTAACGTTAGCATTTTTAATATACTCGATACACGTCTTTTGTTCCCATTGAAGAGTTCTTTAGAATGAGCCATTCCTCAAATTTTTCCATTGAGCCGTTGCGGAGATACAGAGGGGAAAATTGAATTTGTTTTACAAGATGACGCCCACACCACGTGACCTATGACGTCATAATTAGCATGAAAAAATTCTAGGAGCCGAGATGAGCATTTGATGAAAATTTCCTGTCAATCCGACCAGCGGTTGCTGAGAACATTAATTATGAAGTTTTCGGAGGTGCAAAATAGGGCGGAAGAATAATAAGAAAAACTCTAGTAGTAATAATAGGTTACTCTCCATTTCATGGAGAGTAAACCTAATAATAAGAAAAACTCTAGCAGTAATAATAGGTTACTCTACATTTCATGGAGAGTAAACCTAATAATAGCGTTAATACTAATAATATAGTAAATATAATCATAACACTGCAAACCCTTTGTCGTTATTGCAAAGGTCCTAGATTGAAACGGTGTATGGTTCATGAAACAATGATAAGCGGTGTACAGTACAAATAACGCAGAAGTAAGGAATTAGCCTCGGATTTTTTTAGTAATATCATTTTCGTAATAATGATAACGTAACGTTAATATTATAGTAAATCTAATCGTAACACTAATCCCCTCGAAGTGACTGCAAAGTTACTGGAGAATAGTAAAGAAATGGGGGTTGTAAAACACACCTAATTTTACAAGTAAGTGAAAGGGGAAAGTGCGTTGGAACTTATGGACCACCCACCGAAAAACCCTAAAACATCCGTCTATTTCTCTCTTTCCAGTCGAAGCCGTTAACAAAGGTTAAATCCTCAAATCTGTCAAATCAAATCCTCAAAGGTTAAATCCGTCTGGCCACTCTGCCATAAAACCCAGATCGGTGGAGTGTTGCAGTGATGGTTGTCCTTCTGGAAGTTTCTCCCATCTCCACACAGGATCTCTGGAGCTCAGCCAGAGTGACCATCGGGTTCTTGGTCACTTCTCTTACCAAGGCCCTTCTCTCCTGATTGCTGTTTGACCGGGCGGCCAGCTCTAGGAAGAGTCCTGGTTGTTCCAAACTTCTTCCATTTAAGAATTATGGAGGCCATTGTGCTCTTGGGAACCTTCAATGCAGCAGAGATTTTTTTTTTAGGCTTCCCCAAATCTGTGCCTCAACATAATCCTGTCTCTGAGCTCTGCAGGTAGTTCCTTCGACCTCATGGCTTGGTTTTTGCTCTGATATGCATTGTCAGGTGTGAGACCTCATATAGACAGGTGTGTGCCTTTCCAAATCATGTCCAATCAATTGAATTTACCACAGGTGGACTCCAATCAAGGTGCAGAAACATCTCAAAGATGATCAAGAGAAATGGGAGGCACCTGAGCTAAATTTCAAGTGTCACAGCAAAGGGTATGAATACTTATGTCAATGCGATATTTCAGTTTAAAAAAAAAAAAATTTGCAAAACGTTCTAAAATCCTGTTTTCTCTTTATCATTATGGGGTATTGAGTGCAGATTGATGAGGGAAAAAATGAATTTAAACGATTTCAGCATAAGGCTGCAACATAACAAAATGTGAAAAAAGTGAAGGGGTCTGAATACTTTCTGAATGCACTGTACATATATATATATATATATATATATATATATATATATATATATATATATATATATATATATATATATATATATATTGTAACGGTTTTGAGAAGTGGGTAACGAATTTGAGAAGTGTAACGGTTTTTAAGAAGTGTAACAATTTTGGAGGAAGTGTAACGAATGTAAAAAAGTATGGTTTTGTTATGTGTAAACACCCTCGTAATGTAAATAATGGTCGCAGCCGTCCTCCTAGTTAATTCCATGAAACTTACACGCAGGCAACGATATATCTTTTTAAATAGTGTATTTCCTTATTCTATGTAGGCTAAATATGTGTTTCCCACTAGATTGACTTTGCATTGTATCAAACAAAATAAGCGTAGGCCCTTGCAATTTCCCCAAACATCTCCGCTCTCCAAAGTTCCTTTCAAAAGGGTGCGAGTTGTGTTCAATCCCGCAAGCCGCCATTGCCCATGTGCTAATCTCGGAGAAGAAAGGCGTGTCTCCACCTCGTCATAGAGGGGAGGAGTGAGCCAGAGGGTCGCATGGCCAATCAGCACCGCGGTGAGCGACCCGGTAGGCGTGCCCTCGCAGCCGGCGGCTTGATTCCGCCCCGAGTTATAAAAGGGACTGTAAGGGACTGCTTCACTAGATGAGCTGGGAGATGAGCGAAGAGGCGGCACCAAGAGGAGCGGTGAGATGCGAAACGCTCCAAGCCAAAGAGGAGAGGTACTCGGAAAGGAAACCAGCTTTGGAGAGACGCGCTGAAAGGAGGGAGACGGCTCCACCAGAAGGAGAGGAGCAGGTGTGCCCGAGCCAGCGCGTGACGTCTAAAGCATCGGCAGCGGATACGCGACGAAGGGTTTTCCCGCCAAAAACCGCAAGGAATTGAGAGCTGCTGCCTCCGACCCTCCTCCCTCTCCAGCAATCCACCTCAAGCCCTACCTGCCTGCAATATCCCCCGAGTAAGTGTGAACGTCGTCTGTCCTACTCGTTGTCTTGGGGTTAAGTAAAATGAATAGTGTAAGTTAACGATTCGCTGTGTGACTGCTTCTTCCATCCATTGCTTGTGTGTGTATAATAAATCTGTTCTTCCCCCGTACTCTGTCTTCTTCTCTTTTCATTCTCTTTCGGTCGCTTTAGAGGTTTCCCGATTGAATATCTGCGGTGCGATCTGGTCAACGTCGGGTGGAATCGGGTTCTAATCGGGGAGTAACTGTTCGGACGCGGTAATACCAACCGCTCGGTAAAATAACATCAAAACCGCGTCTGCAACAATTGGTTGTCAGGAGTTGGATTCGGACCTGGGACTAAATTTGTTAGGCCCAAATTTTGGAACACCAATTGTGTTATCAGTACCAATTGGTGTCTGGGAGTGAGATTCGAAGCCCGAACCAAATTTCTAAAAGGTGTAGAAAAAAAAAAAATTGGTCAAAATTATGAGCTGCCGAAATTTTGTTGTTTTATAAAACCCGAATTTTGAGATCGCGCCATAGACAATCAAGGCGATCGGATGTCGGTGGGGGAGATAGACGGGTTAGGGGTAACCCAGGACTTAGGGGAAGAAAGGGAGGAGGAGAGCAATGAGGAGAAAAATGGCAAGGCGGTTGAGGGGGTATCAGACGCACAAAATGGCACCTCGCACATTGCTACGGCGGCCGCACCCGCTGCACAAGTGGGAGGGATGGCCCAAATGCAGGCCCTCATGGAGCAATTTATGGTACAAATGCAGGCGTCCCTCAACCTGCAGGGTGAGCGATTGTAGAGCCAAATGGGGGTAATGAGGGACGAAGCGAGGGGTACCGGTGAGGGGTTAGACAAGAAATTTGGGAAGTTCGACAATAATTTTGAGGAGTTAGACAAGAAATTTGGGAAGTTCGACAATAATTTTGAGGAGTTAGACAAGAAATTTGGGAAGTTAGACAATAATTTTGAGGGGTTAGACAACGGGATAAAAGAGGTGAAAAATGGGTTAATGGGGTTAGAAAATAGGATGGAGGACAAATTGCGGGAGATAGGGGAGCAATCCGCCCGAGAAATTAAACAAATGGGAGAGCAGATAGAGGAGGTAAAAATCGGGGTAGAAACCAAACTGGATGCTCAGAGGGATGAATTGGGACAGATGAGGGCGGCATCTACAAAAGAAAGGGAGGAGATGAAGGAGGAGATACGACGAGGTGTGGGTGAGGAGGTCTCGGGGCTACGCGAGGAGGTAAAGCGAGGTGAGAAGCGTATGGAGAAAGAAGTGAGGAATAATACGGCTAGGTTACAGGGGGGAATAGAAGATCTGACGGAGGAGGTGGAACAGCTGACGGAGGGACAAAAAGAACTAGTGGAGCAGGTTCAAAAGAACACTGCGGTACTAGGAGGGTTAAAGGCGACACAAAAAGAAATTAAAAACGAATTAATAGCGACACAGAGGCAATGTCAGATGGTACGTGAGGGACTGACTATGAGGGTGGACGAGGTGACAGAGATAATGGAGACGAAGGACCGAGAGGTGAGGATGCACATAGAGACGGTCACGGTAGCCTTAGAGGACGAACTTGAGACGCACCGAGAAATAAAAGAGGTTAAACAAAAATTAGAGGAAGTGGAAGAAGAGGTGAGTGAAATTAAGAAGAGACGGACAGAAACTAAGAGAGAAATCCAGGAGGAGGTAATGGAATATGTGCAAGGTCGGTGCTCAACTCATGATGTGATGCTCACTAACCGAATAAAGAGTTTGCAGGTGGCAAAGGAGGTGCGACGGATAGCCGATGCGAGCACTCGGGGCGCGGGGTGCTTTGTTGGGTGCGAGGCCCGGCGCGGGTCGATGCTGCGTCGCTTCTCTTCGAAGCGTCGTTGCCGATTCGGGCTTGGCCCCGCCCCGCACGGTCGAGTCCGGGCTTTGTCGGGCGAGGCGACCGGTCCGGTTCAAGGGCGAGTGGGAGGAAGCGGTACGGTGCCCCCTCGTGGGGACGGGGTTCCGACCGGGGGAGATTGAGCCATCGGGCCCGGGACCGCAAGGTGCCGCGCCGAGATGGTGCGTGGAGCCTCGGTCCAACCAAACCACCTCCCTTGAACCGAAAGCCGGACGGATTCAACCTGCAGGCGACCAAACCACCCGAATTCATTGCTCGGCTTTACGAACCGAGTTTAATGATGTCACGACGCACCGAGGCTAGGATATAGTGGACTGTGATGATGATAGTAGTGATTTGATACGAAATTTATAATAGTGGGTAGAATTGGCAGTAAATGGAAAATTTTTGAATTGGTTGGAATTTGGACGAACAAAATTTATAGTGAGAGACCCCCGATGTGGAGGGATGGCAAATCCACCATCCCTCACAGACGGGGGGCAAATGCGCTATAGTTTATGGGGTGTATGGCAGTGAAAACTAGCCCGGGTGGGTTAGGATATTGATAGGGATCTAGCGAAGATGACATTAGGTAACGTTAAGGTTTAGTTAGTGACTGATACCTGTAGTGGGGACGCAGGTAGTTTAGTGTGGTTGATAATGACGTGGGAGCGCAATAGTTTAAAGGGACGACTGGGAAGCGCAAGTTTCAGAAGGGAGTAGTTAGCTGAGATGATGCCGTGTGTGTGAAGATTGAACAGATGAGAATTGAACAGGTGTGATTGCACAGGTGTGCAACTGAACAGGTGTGTGGAGCAGTGTATGAGGGAGTAGTGGTGATTGCGTGTTGTGTTGACCAAATGGTCCAGGAAGAGGAGGAGGGTGCAGGTGGCACCAGGTGATTGCACAGGTGTGCAACAACAGGTGTATGTGGCTGTGTGGAATAAATGGTAGTGTGGAATATCTGGAGTATTGGAATGGATGGTCGTGGAGTGAGTATGGTGGAAATTGTGGAGTGGAGTGGATGGTGCGAAGGTGTGAATGGGGGAAGAGTGGACCCCCATCACGGATACCCGGGGCGGGTAGTGTAAGTGTTAGGTAGAGGGTACAGGTAAATTGTGGTTCGATATTGGCATCTGTGGTGCGAGTGAAAGAATGGTCTTTGGATGGGTGCATTAGTGTTGTGGAAATGGCTGGGCATGTAGCCTGTTAGTGTGTGTAGTTGGTTGGGCACTCCACCACTGTGAGGATGTCGGCCAGGTGAGGCCGCAGGTGGGCTCTGGGAGCCGGTGGTAGTTGTAGTGGATGGGGCCCGAGGATCCGGAGGACGGACCCGGGTAGCCCAGTGCCAGAGGGCACCAAGGGGTGACAGAGCCAGGAGAGGGCCTTCCCCAGTTAGTTAGGTTAGGGTGAGGAGCTAGGTAAGCTCGGGTGGCAACTGCAGTGGTGGAGGTGTGCAGGTGGGTAGACCTGCTGGGAGAGCTACACGTCGCAGCCCAGAAATTGTGCGAAGGCACCGGGAGATGAATCGGGGGAGTGAGACCCCAAATTGAGAAGCACCACAGTTTGGTCAATGGGAATTGGTTTTTAGAACCCATAGTGTAAGTTGGCCAATGGATTGGCAGGGAGAGACCCCGGGTAGTGTAAAGTGTGTTAAAATCATTTCGAGGATAGTTAGGATGAAGGATCTCCTCGCACCATCTGCATCCACTCACCTGAGGTGACAGGTACTCCGCACCATGCCATGTTTTGATTATTTTTTATGATGCAAATGGTTGGATTGTGAGACGCATCATGACGTGGGTGTGACATTGTGCTTTGATGTTCCATCTCTGCCTCCTTATGAGGATTGATGACGAATTGGGTGATGGCAAATTTTGAAGTAGAGGGATTGTGGAGACGAATTTGGTATAGGGGAAATATGGGGAAGACGTGACAGTAGTGACGAATTTGTAAATGGGTAGATTTTGTAAATATGGGATAAGGGCAAGGGTAGTGTAGGTGACAGGGGGGTGACGTACGGTAGGGACGAGCTTTCTCACTTCGCCCTCCGTATGCATTTCGCCTTGCATTGCCTTATTGACGTGTACCCTTGTGACCTTACCCCTCGCTCAATTGTCTTTCTTTTGTCTCCCACATGACCTGTGCGCCATTGGGTGCCGAGGGGAGCGTGCGTGAGGTGGCCATTGTGCGCCCGAGATTCCCAGAACCAGCATGCATTGCGTTGATGTACCACTTTATGGACCGCTGTTCTGCAGCCAAGTACCACTTGATGGACCCCAGGTTCTGGGGCAGGGCACCTCTGTGGGAGACCGGCCATAGTGGCCAGGGAATCTTGCTTGCGGACCTCGGTAAGGTGGCACCTATGCCAAACAGGTGGACCACCCTTAGTTGGCCCCTGAGGCCCTAAATAAAAACGAACACAAGTTGTGCTTTTTATTATGTCCAAATAGGCCGCATGAAGCCAGAAGACGTCGGGAAGAACATCGGCCCAGCAGAGAAAGAGAAGACCACCACCAGTTGTTTTGTTGTGTTTATTAAGAACCATGGTGACTGCGCACCGAGTGGTGCTTTGTGGTGCTTGTGGTGCTTTTGGTGCTTTTGGGTGCTTTGGTGGTATTGGTACTGGTGCATCGATGCAATGCGTGCTGTCTCCTCCCTCCCAACAGGAATTTCTTTTTCTTGTTCCCTAAGAAAGAAACAAAAAAATCACAGGTCCTGGGTTGCGTTGTAAATAAGAAATCACGTCATTGTAAATAATGCTCCCCACCGTAAATGTATAGTTTGAGAATAATTCCGTAATTCGGTTAGCTGTGGGCTCGAGTCTGTTAGACAGGGTGCAATGCAATAGGGGGACATACTTATTTGTGTTTTAAGATTGTCACACTCAGGGTCAGGTTAATTGTAGAGGGAATTACACCTACGTGTCACACTAAGTTAAAGTTTAGTAGTCCCGAGCACGGGCCTGAAGAAAGGAGGGTGCTGTGTAACGGTTTTGAGAAGTGGGTAACGAATTTGAGAAGTGTAACGGTTTTTAAGAAGTGTAACAATTTTGGAGGAAGTGTAACGAATGTAAAAAAGTATGGTTTTGTTATGTGTAAACACCCTCGTAATGTAAATAATGGTCGCAGCCGTCCTCCTAGTTAATTCCATGAAACTTACACGCAGGCAACGATATATCTTTTTAAATAGTGTATTTCCTTATTCTATGTAGGCTAAATATGTGTTTCCCACTAGATTGACTTTGCATTGTATCAAACAAAATAAGCGTAGGCCCTTGCAATTTCCCCAAACATCTCCGCTCTCCAAAGTTCCTTTCAAAAGGGTGCGAGTTGTGTTCAATCCCGCAAGCCGCCATTGCCCATGTGCTAATCTCGGAGAAGAAAGGCGTGTCTCCACCTCGTCATAGAGGGGAGGAGTGAGCCAGAGGGTCGCATGGCCAATCAGCACCGCGGTGAGCGACCCGGTAGGCGTGCCCTCGCAGCCGGCGGCTTGATTCCGCCCCGAGTTATAAAAGGGACTGTAAGGGACTGCTTCACCAGATGACCTGGGAGATGAGCGAAGAGGCGGCACCAAGAGGAGCGGTGAGATGCGAAACGCTCCAAGCCAAAGAGGAGAGGTACTCGGAAAGGAAACCAGCTTTGGAGAGACGCGCTGAAAGGAGGGAGACGGCTCCACCAGAAGGAGAGGAGCAGGTGTGCCCGAGCCAGCGCGTGACGTCTAAAGCATCGGCAGCGGATACGCGACGAAGGGTTTTCCCGCCAAAAACCACGAGGAATTGAGAGCTGCTGCCTCCGACCCTCCTCCCTCTCCAGCAATCCACCTCAAGCCCTACCTGCCTGCAATATCCCCCGAGTAAGTGTGAACGTCGTCTGTCCTACTCGTTGTCTTGGGGTTAAGTAAAATGAATAGTGTAAGTTAACGATTCGCTGTGTGACTGCTTCTTCCATCCATTGCTTGTGTGTGTATAATAAATCTGTTCTTCCTCCGTACTCTGTCTTCTTCTCTTTTCATTCTCTTTCGGTCGCTTTAGAGGTTTCCCGATTGAATATCTGCGGTGCGATCTGGTCAACGTCGGGTGGAATCGGGTTCTAATCGGGGAGTAACTGTTCGGACGCGGTAATACCAACCGCTCGGTAAAATAACATCAAAACCGCGTCTGTAACAATATATATATGTATATATATATATATATATATATATATATATATATATATATATATATTGTTACAGACGCGGTTGTGGATGTTGGTTTACCGAGCGGTTTGGTATGACCGCGTCTGCACAGTTTACCCGATTATACTCGAACGTTGGCCGAGTCGCGCTACGCTAAATCAATTGAGGAAAGGACACAACGGCTGGGTTAAATTGACACGACACCAGGGGTACAGTTCTCAAGACCTCCGGAGGAGGTTATAATATTGCGGAACGTTAGATTACAAGGACGAGAGAGACAGCATAGAAAGGTAGGCACTTAAATACGGTCTTATAGTAGCCCCGACAGACGACAGATAAACGGGACAAGACTGACTCACACCGGGATTGATGGCAAGGAAGGGCAGGTAGTCGGTGGACAGCACAAGGTGCACTCTTGGCTCAGGGACAGGATCCACACGGTCCGAAAGATGCAGGGAGGTCTCTCAGCGCTCGGAGGTCGCGACTGGTTCTTCTTCAAGCTCGGGGCGCATCTGACGTCACGTCCGGTAAGTCGCTGCGTATATCCGGCGGGGAGTGACACGCCCTCGGCTCGTTAGCTCCGCCCCAGATGGAATCGGCCCGTTGCTTCTTATTGGGTGCGGGGGGTTACCGGGCTCCGCCCTTGACGAGGGGCCGACAGGCAGCCCCTTCGTGGTAACCCCGTCGGCGCACATGGGCAATGGCGGCTAACCGAGCCGGAGTGAGGACGCACACTCCCCGCGCGCTGTTGTTGTTGTAGTTGTTGTTGTTGTTTCATGGGGAAGATGGGAGGAGGTATGGGGAGGTCCTAAACTCACTACTGGTGCCATACAATCACATTCTGGTGCAACGAAGAGTCAGAATTAATGGAAACGAGTCCTTAACTGACATAGACTAAGAATAACTAGCAAGATGTCCGAAAGTTGTCTACGTGAGATGCGGTGGACCTGGGCACGACATTTAATGGGGGAAAAAGGGGAAGGTCGGTTCTACAGAGTGTTATTTACAGGCAATGGGACTAGGGAATGGGGGATTGGGGATAGTTGGGGGGTATTGGGGAAATAGGGGAATATTTACAAGCGGATATGGAGGCCAAATCCCATATCCGCAACAATATATATATATATATATATTGTTGCGGATATGAGGACTGTAATTTTTTTATTGTGTGTATTATTATTATCGTTATTCTGCGCCTCCTGCCTCCGGAGCTGTGTAAAGGTCAACAGGGCGTCCCATAATTAGTCCATAAAGCATCCACACCACAGCTAATCATAGAATACCCCTGTTCGATAGCTTATATCTCATTATGTGTTTTAGGGTAAGGCTGTGTCTCCCATTAATTGAAATACTCCATTGCACCAGTGAAAGAGATAGATTCCCTTCATTCCCACTCCCAAAACTTCATTCCCACTCCCAAAACTTCCATTCCCACTCCCAAAACTTCCATTCCCCCCATTCCCCCAACTCCCCCCCAACCCCTCCCATTCAAATCTCCCCCCATACCATTCCTCTCCAATTCTCCCTCCTCTCCCCTCCTCCTCAAAGCTGCCTCCTCCCCACTTCGTCTCCCTTCTATCTCATACCTCCACCCCCCCCCCCAACCTTCTTCTTTCCTCTGCCCCCCTTCAAACAACCCCTCACTGTGCCTCATCCCTTCACCTTCAAACCTTTCATCCTCCTCATCCTTCCCTTTCTTGGAACTCTTCTGCAATCGCTGACACACTAACAACTGCTCTCCCTACCTCCCCCTCTCATCCTTCATCTTACCCTACTCCTCCCCTCCCCTGTCCTGTACCCGATGCTCCCCCTCTCTCTTCATTAACGGTATGGACCTCAAACATCCGGGGCCTTCGCTCAAACCTGACTGATCTCTCCATACAGGTTGCTTCTGACAATTGTTACATATTTATGGGAATGTATGTGAAGTACCATTCAGGTTGCTTATCCGTGTGTATTATATTAAGGGTTGTTGTGATGGGAGGGTCAGGAGCCCTTCGGAACCAGTGGCCGGAAACGGAAGTGGCCGGAAACGGAAGAAGAAAAGACACGAGGAGAAAAAGGACGGGGATTCTTCTTCCTCGCCCCGCGACGACGAGAAGGTGGAATCGACCTTGCGCTGCGCGGAACAAAGAGGCGTTCCGAAACCCGTTTGGCGAGAGGAGTTACCTGGACGCGTAATTACCTTTTGACACGTCAAGTCCCCGTGAGTTCGTGCACGGAACCAAGCGGTCGCACGTGGGGCCGCGCGCGCGCGTTGCAAACTGCTCTTGGTTTGGCCCCGTCTACAAGGACGCGTACGGGTCGCACGTGGAGCCTCGCTCGCGTTGCAAACCGCGTTTGGTTTTGCCCCGTTGCTTGGCAAGGAGGTGCGCTGCAACAGCTGTCCCCGGTACGAGACGGCACGTTGTAGCACGTCCGCCCGGGGTTCGTTCAACCGCCCGTGTGCAGAGACGAGAGACATTGTGGGAGACATTGACCACGGAGGGAGTCAGGAGTGGGGCTCACGTGAGGAATATATAAGATGGCCATCTTAGAGTTTGTGTAGATGAGTATACCTTTGTAATATTGACTGTGCATTGTTGATGGTTGTTGATTGCTCAAAGAATATATTATTGATTATTCCGGATCCTTGGTGTGGGGTTTCTTCTTGACCGGAATTCATATTGATTGCGTTACGAAAGCGAATAAACCATATATCTTTCTGGCGGGGTCCCTCCCACGGTCCGGGGGATCACCCAGACCAGGTAGTTACCGGGAGGACCACGTAACAGAATTGGGGGCTCGTCCAAATTACGATTTGCGGTTTCGCAATTGGGTCTACGTCCGGGATTTAAAATTGTATAAAATAATAAAATAATAATTTTTATTAATTAAAATTTATTAATTAATTATTAATTGGTAATTTTTATTTTTTTTTGAGAAATTGGGGTAAAATCTTGGGTGAAGGTTAACAGGTGTTAACGATAGGCACCATGGCGTTTGTGGCACAGAACTTTGGGGTAACACCGAGTGAGGCACAGTTCCGAGCGTTGCTAAAGTCGGACCTCTTGAAATTGGCCAAACATTTTAACTTGGAGGTCCGAACTAATTTGAGGAAGGCAGAGTTGCAGGCCACGGTGATACAATCTATGGTGGGATTAGGAAAATGGGACGAGTTAGCCTGGGAGTGGCTACCCGAAGAACCAGAAGACGTTGAGCTCCGGAAACTGGAGTTGCAGTTACGGAGCCAGGAACGGATTAAAGAAGAAGAAAGGAAAGCAGAAAAGGAAAGAGCAGAAGAAGAAAGGAAAGCAGAAGAGAGGAGAGAAGAGAAGCAAGCAGAGGAAAGGAGAGTGGAAAGAGAACTCCAGGAAAGGTTAAAAGAAGAAGAAAGGAAAGCAGAAAAGGAAAGAGCAGAAGAAGAAAGGAAAGCAGAAAAGGAAAGAGCAGAAGAAGAAAGGAAAGCAGAAAAGGAAAGAGCAGAAGAAGAAAGGAAAGCAGAAAAGGAAAGAGCAGAAGAAGAAAGGAAAGCAGAAAAGGAAAGAGCAGAAGAAGAAAGGAAAGCAGAAAAGGAAAGAGCAGAAGAAGAAAGGAAAGCAGAAGAGAGGAGAGAAGAGAAACAAGCAGAGGAAAGGAGAGTGGAACGAGAACTCCAGGAAAGGATGAAAACAGAGGAAAGGAAAGCAGAAGCAGAGGAGAGAAAAGCGGAAAGGGAATTAAAGGAACGTGACATGGAGCTTCAGCAAGAAATCAAATTCAAGGAGCTGGAGTTAATGAGAGAACGGGGAGAGGCACCACCCTTGCTGACGGGGTCGACACCTAACCAGAAAACCTGGGATGTGGGCAGACATGTGAGGCTGGTTCCACCGTTCAGTGAAAAAGAAGTCGCAAAATTTTTTCCACACTTTGAGAAAGTGGCTCGACAATTAAACTGGCCGGAGGAGGCATGGACCATACTCGTGCAAAGTGTGCTGGTGGGGAAAGCTCAGGAAATTTATTCGGCGCTACCAATGGACCAATGTGCAGATTATGAGGTACTGAAGAAGCACATCCTCAAAGCCTATGAGTTGGTTCCGGAAGCTTACAGGCAAAAATTCAGGAATGCCAGGAAGAGGGAGAGTGAGACCCATGTGGAGTTTGCCAGAGTGAAAGAAAACATGTTTGATCGGTGGTGTGAGTCAAAAGGAGTCGGGAAAGACTTCGAGAAATTGCGGGACTTGATCCTGGTGGAGGAATTCCAGCAGTGTGTCCACGAGGACATCAAAGTGTACCTGCAGGAAAAGAAGGTACCAAAGTTGTGGGACGCAGCCACCAGGGCAGATGATTATGCCTTAACCCACCGAATAGGGGTCCAGGAACCTAACTCCTCGCCTAGATCTCCGCAGGGGAGGTGGGGAACAGCAGGTGCGGAGAACGACCATACATGGCGGCGGCCTCGAGAGGATTATGGGGACAACTATGATACCCCACCGGTTCGAAATCGGAGGGATGAGGGCCCAAGACAAACTTATAGTTCGGGGGGCCCGAGGCAGACCACGAGTTTTTCCTCCGGGCCTACTTGCGCTTTTTGCAAGAAACCTGGACACTTGATGTCCAGTTGTTACCGCAGGAAAAGCGAAGACCCAGAGCGGAGTCCGACTACTACGACTCCAAACGCAATGGCCATTGTGAGAAATCGCCATCAAAAGGGTTACCAACCCTTTATTTCAGAGGGGTTTGTGTCACGGGATGGAGCCTCGACTAACCGGAAACCGGTTAGGATATTGAGGGACACAGGGGCACATCAATCTTTAATGCTTGAAGGCATTTTGCCATGGTCCGAGGAGACGGCAACGGGGGATAGTGTTCGTTTACAGGGGATCGGGGGCGGTGTTAGTGCTCCCCTTCATGTCATCCATTTGGAGTCCGATTTGGTGTCAGGACCGGTCACCGTCGGTTTACAAGCCACGCTTCCTGTAGAGGGTGTATCTGTGGTTATTGGGAATGATTTGGCCGGGGGGCAAGTTTATGGTAACCTGAGGGTTGGTAAAGAGCCCAGCAGGGAAAATAACGCCACACCAGCTCGGGATGGCGACAAAAGTGCCAAGTTATTTGTAGGGGGACTGAACTTCAAAACAGAGGAAGAAGTTCTGACCTCTGTCTTCAACAGATATGGGCCGGTGGTGGAAGTGCGGTTGGTAAGAGACTGGGAAACGCAACAGTCAAGAGGGTTCGGCTTTGTCACGTTTGCCAGCACAAAAGACGCCAGAGAGGCAGAGAAGAATTGGAATGGCAAGGATTTGGAGGGTCGGACCATAACAGTAGGGAAGGCATTTCGTAGGCGTCGAGAGGTCTACAGGAGAGGACAACTGGGCGGTAGTTTTGGTGGTGGCCGAGAAGGAGACCGCTATTCATGGGACTACAGGGACCAGTGGTCCCACCATAATTATTAGGGAAGTTCTGAAAAGTTGAAGCACTGAAGGCGGCGGAGCCGCCGAGCCAAGATTCCTACACGAATTAACCGTGAACGCCGTTCCTAAAGGCGTCCAGGCAGGGAACTTTCATGCACGGACTAACCGTGAACTCCACGTTCCTCAAGGCGCCCATGTAGAGAACTTTCCTGCACGGACTAACCGTGAACTCCGCGTTCCTAAAGGCATCCAGGTAGTGAATACTCGGCTTGGCCTCCCGGAAAAAGTGCTATCGAGTTGCGTAACTTTGGATCTGTGATCAACCCCTTAACCTTCATTCCCAAGATACGGACGGGCAAAGTCAGAGGGTCCTGAGATGGAGTTTGATTTGGCAGGGACAAGGTCGTTGTTGGTACTTAGTCCAGAGGGAGTAATCTGGAGGGGTTGGGGTGAAATTGTGGTTGCTTTATTTTTAAGTGATAACTGTGCCCGGGGGGAACGGATAATGTGGGGGGGGGTTGAGTTATCTGGTTTGTTTCTCCAAATTGGCCGGCAAAGAAAGTTTTCGCTGGGTTCAAACTTTCTTTCTTGAAGGGGGGGAGTGTTACATATTTATGGGAATGTATGTGAAGTACCATTCAGGTTGCTTATCCGTGTGTATTATATTAAGGGTTGTTGTGATGGGAGGGTCAGGAGCCCTTCGGAACCAGTGGCCGGAAACGGAAGTGGCCGGAAACGGAAGAAGAAAAGACACGAGGAGAAAAAGGACGGGGATTCTTCTTCCTCGCCCCGCGACGACGAGAAGGTGGAATCGACCTTGCGCTGCGCGGAACAAAGAGGCGTTCCGAAACCCGTTTGGCGAGAGGAGTTACCTGGACGCGTAATTACCTTTTGACACGTCAAGTCCCCGTGAGTTCGTGCACGGAACCAAGCGGTCGCACGTGGGGCCGCGCGCGCGCGTTGCAAACCGCTCTTGGTTTGGCCCCGTCTACAAGGACGCGTACGGGTCGCACGTGGAGCCTCGCTCGCGTTGCAAACCGCGTTTGGTTTTGCCCCGTTGCTTGGCAAGGAGGTGCGCTGCAACAGCTGTCCCCGGTACGAGACGGCACGTTGTAGCACGTCCGCCCGGGGTTCGTTCAACCGCCCGTGTGCGGAGACGAGAGACATTGTGGGAGACATTGACCACGGAGGGAGTCAGGAGTGGGGCTCACGTGAGGAATATATAAGATGGCCATCTTAGAGTTTGTGTAGATGAGTATACCTTTGTAATATTGACTGTGCATTGTTGATGGTTGTTGATTGCTCAAAGAATATATTATTGATTATTCCGGATCCTTGGTGTGGGGTTTCTTCTTGACCGGAATTCATATTGATTGCGTTACGAAAGCGAATAAACCATATATCTTTCTGGCGGGGTCCCTCCCACGGTCCGGGGGATCACCCAGACCAGGTAGTTACCGGGAGGACCACGTAACACAATCCAGACTTGATCTGCTTAACAGAGACTTTCCTCCTTCAAGATGTCTCTGATTCCTTAATATCTCTTCCTGGTTACTCCCTCCTCCGGTATGATAGACCTGAGCCTCGGCCTGGTGGTGGGGTGGCTATCTTTATCAAAAACTCTCTTCCTCACTCTCCTTGCACTACCCTCTCTCCTCCTCACCCCCAGGAGTACCTCTGGCTACGGATTCCTCTCCGCTCCCACCTTTTGTTCATATGTGTTCTGTACCGTCCCCCAAACAGTGATGACTCCATCTACATTTCACTGTCTGACAACATGGACCAACTTCTATCCACTCATCCCAACTCTCTCTTCCTCATATGTGGTGACTTCAATTGTCATCATGCCACCTGGTTGGGTGTGGGTTCCTCTCTCACCAGTCATGGCACCTCAGCAAAGGCCTTCTGTGACTCACTGGGATTGACACAATCTGTCAATTTCCCGACCCGGATCTCAGCCAATGGAGTATCTTCTCTTCTAGACTTGGTTATGACCAACTTCCCTGCTAATGTCTGCTGCTCTTCTTCTGCTCCAATCGGTTCTTCTGATCATGTGCTTGTCAAAGTGGACATCTCTCTGGCCATTCTCAGAGAGCCTCCTCAGCGTCGACGAGTCTGGCATTTCACTCAGGCCGACTGGGACGGTCTTCAAGCAGCCATCAATCGTCTGGATTGGTCTCCCATCTCCACTGCCTCTGACATCAATTCTTCCTGGGAATTCTTCCAAAGCAAACTGATCTCTCTCATGCACAGATTTATCCCATCTCGCCTTCAGTTGTATTACCCTTCCTCCCGTCCATGGTACACTGAATCTTGTGGTGAGGCAGTTGCCCTGAAACAACTTGCCTTTGCCTCTTGGAAGGCTAATCCAACTGAAGGAAATCTCAGTTCCTTCCACCAAGCTCGGAACAAGTGTGTGTCTACCCTCAGGAGTGCCAGGAAGCACTATCTCTCCTCACTCAAGAATGAACTCTCAAACCTGTCTCCTTCCTCCAAATCCTGGTGGCGTCTGGTCAAATCCGTTTCTGGTGTTTGTTCCCACTCCATCCCCTCCCTTACCTCAAATGGCCACACAGTTGACATCGCACGTGACAAAGCCGAATGCCTCAACTCTGTGTTTGCCTCAAAATCCTTAGTCCCAAACCCATCTCTCTCTGTTCCCACCTTTCCCAGTCGAACCAAACTGCTCCTGGACTCTGTGACCTTCTCTCCTGACAAGGTGGAGGAGTTTTTGTCAAACCTCGACTCTGATTCTGCAACTGGACCAGATGGCATCAGCCCACGGGTCCTAAAATCCTGCTCTGCCGCTCTATCTCACCCTCTCTCTGTTCTTTTCACCCTATCTTTTGCTCAAGGTCATCTGCTAGCATCCTGGAAATCAGCAAACATTACCGCTTTACACAAAAAAGGTGCAAAAACAGATCCTTGCAACTACAGACCAATCAGCCTGCTCCCAATTATCAGCAAAGTCATGGAATCCATCATTGCTTCGGATATGAAATCTTTCCTCTTCTCCAATGGCTTGATCTCTGATCATCAATTTGGTTTCAGACCAGGTCACTCTACTCTGGACATGCTGCTTCTGCTGTCTCAACAATGGATGGAGGTCCTCAATGCCAAACAGGAAATCAGAGCTGTCTCCCTTGACATATCACGTGCCTTCGATACAGTCTGGCACCCAGCTCTGCTCACCAAACTCTCCTCCTATGGTATCCATGGAAATCTCCATGCATGGCTTGCGGACTTCCTCTCTGGTCGTAGTCAACGTGTGGCCCTGAATGGATTTCTCTCATCTCCCCTTCCCGTTCAGGCTGGAGTTCCCCAAGGCAGTGTGCTGGGCCCTGTGCTTTTTCTGGTCTTTATCAATGATCTCTCCGACTCTCTGGAAAATCCTCTGTATCTCTTTGCTGATGACTCCACTCTCTGCCGCTCCATTCCTCTTCCCTCAGATCGGCAGTCTGCAGCCTCCTCACTCTCTGAAGACCTGGACAAAATCACAGACTAGTCAAACATGTGGAACATGTCTTTCAATCCTGACAAATCTCACACTCTTACTATGTCTCTCCGAAAAGATCGACTGGACAACCCTCCCATCTACTTTCTCAACAATCCTCTCCAAGAAGTTCTGTCGCTCAAGCTTTTGGGTCTCACCATCTGCCATGATCTTTCTTGGGAAAACCACATTTCCAAGCTGGCCTCCAAAGCCAGTCACCGACTGGGCATCCTCCGTCATGCGAAGTCCTTCCTAGGCACACCTGAGCTCCTCACCACATACAAGGCTTTCATCCGCAGCTCAATGGAATACTGTTCTCCCCTATGGGCTGGTGCTCCTGCCTCACACCTGGCTCGGCTTCACGCTGTTGAATCCAAAGCTTTCAGAATCATTGGAATCTCCCGCGATGAAGCTATCTCTGAGGGCCTTTCACTCACTCACCGCAGGCAGGTAGGTGGTCTTTCTGTCTTCTACCGACTCCTCTCCGGCCTTGCTCCCCCAGCTCTCTCTGTGCTCTGTCACCCAATTATTCCTACAGGTCGCACAAGATCTGCCAGCCACCCTCTGATGGTTAAACTGCCGAAATCTCGGCTCTCTGCTCACCTTCACTCTTTCATTCCTCTTTTCTCCCGCCTCTGGAACAAACTCCCACACTCACTTCAATCACACTCCTCCCTCCAGGTCTTCAAAACAGCTGTTCACCACCATCTCTTATCTTCCCCCATCCAAAACCTTGATCTTTTCTACCCCCACTAATTCACCCCAGATCCACCTTGTTTGAAATTCCAACTTCTTTCCTGGAAGTCTTGGCAGTGTCCATATGTTTTATACCTCTCCCACCCCCCCCCCCCCCCTTCCCATGCCTTCCCCCCAAAGCCCTCTCCCTCCCACAGTTCTCTCGATGTCTCCATGTCTCTCGGTCCCTGCTCTCAAATGTTGTGTTTGTGTCCTTCCCCCTCTCTCCCCATCTTGTCTACCGCTCCCGATGTTATTTGTTTTGTGTGTCTGTTTGTCTTTCTGTGTGATTAATGTTCGCTCTTTCACGAGCCTCGATCTTGTATACAAAAAAAAAAAAAAAAAACGGCTAGAAGCTAAATTTGAGGGGTTAGACAACGGGATAAAAGAGGTAAAGAATGGGTTAACGGGGGTGGAAAATAGAATGGCTGCCCAGGAGAATCAGTTAGAGGGGGTGAAAAATGGGTTAATGGGGTTAGAAAATAGGATGGAAGACAAATTGCGGGAAATAGGGGAGCAATCCGCCCGGGAAATCGAACAGATGGGGAACCAGATGGAGGAGATGAAGGAGGAGATACGACGAGGTGTAAGTGAGGAGGTCTCGGGGGTACGCGAGGAGGTAAAGCGAGGCGAAAAGCGTATGGAGAAAGAGGTGAGGAATAATACGGCGAGGTTACAGGGGGGCATAGAGGGTCTGACGAAGGGAGTAGAACAGCTGACAGTGGGACAAAAGGAACTAGTGGACCAAGTGGAAAAGAACACGGCAATAATCGGGGGGTTAAAAGCGACACAAAAAGACATTAAGAACGAATTGATAGCGACACAGAAGGAATGTCAGATGGTACATGAGGGGTTGACGAAGAAGTTGGAAGAGGTGACAGAAGTAATGGAGACGAAGGACCGAGAGGTGAGGACGCACATAGAAACGGTTAAAGTGGCGTTAGAGGAAGAGATAGAGGGGGCGCACCGGGAGATGAAGGAAGTAAAGGAAAAATTAGAGGAGGTGGAAGAAGGGGTGAGTGAAATTAAGAAGAGACGAAGGGAAACTAAAAAGGAAAT
The DNA here is from genome assembly GCF_964187855.1 of Myxine glutinosa. Lineage (NCBI taxonomy): Eukaryota > Metazoa > Chordata > Myxini > Myxiniformes > Myxinidae > Myxine > Myxine glutinosa. The sequence goes on along the minus strand of NC_136273.1, from coordinate 86,757,665 downwards.
AAAGGAGGAGGTGATGGAATTGGTACAAGGTCTGTGCTCGAATCGTGATGAGGTGCTCACTAACCAAATAAAGAGTTTGCAGGTGGCAGAGGAGGTGTGGAGACGAGGTGTCAAGGTGAGTGGCGATATATTCGGAAATGTATATGATGTGAGGGGAGCTTCAGTCGGCTTGGGGGTTGATTTAGACCCGGGTGTTCGTGAGGGACCAATGGTGAGGTGTGTGACTGGTCCGGAGTGTGTGGAAAGAGGAGGTGTACAAGGAGGTCTGGCTATGGAGAGTGAGGGGGGTGCTGGTGAGCAAGAATGTGCGGGTATGGAGTGGGTAGCGGGTTGCGGCAGGGCGACCCAGGCATCGACACCACGGGGGGTAGTGTTTGGAGGAACGGGGGACGCGCGGGAGCCCGCCGGGAATAGCGTACTGTGGGAGCCCGAGCGGTTTGGTCTCGCGTTGATCCCGCAGGGAGTGACGCGCGGGGTCCGACCTTCGGGCACCCACAAAGTCCCACTCGCGCCGTATGACGGCAAGAGTGATTTGAGGGCGTACGTGGCACAGTTTGAGTACGTGTGTGAAGGCAACGGTTGGAATCCGGACGAAGGTGGAGTACACCTGGTAGGGGCACTGCGCGGTGCGGCGGCGGAGGTGCTGACAGCTTTACCACCGGGTGCTCTCACCCTGCCAGCTCTCCGTGTGGCTTTAATTAACCGTTTCGGTATTGAGCAGCAAAGCGAGCTTGTTAAAGCTCAACTTGCGCAGCGTAAACGCAAGCCCCAGGAGACCATCGGGGAACTTGCTCACGATATTCGCCGTGCAGTAGGAATTGCACACGCGGACATGGCAGCGAGTTCCCAGGAAAGCCTGGCGCTGGATCACTTTATTCAGGCCCTTCCGGATCTGGAGCTCCGACAACAGCTCGCCATGTGGCGCCCGCAGACCATGAGTCAGGCGGCCGACGCTGCAGCCCGTTGGGAAGCAGCGAGGCCCCTGGCCCGGGGAGGCGAGCGCCATGCAGTGGCGGTGCGTCAGGTGGGGCCCGCCCCCGACGGGGGCCCTGACCTGGAGAGCATGGTTCGGAGGCTGGTGGATCGGCGTCTAGCGGGACCTGGACCATGGCAGGCGGCTCCAGTGGTGGCCCCCGGTAGTCCCCGACAGAGTACCCCAATTCGGACCTACAGGGGGGGGGGAATTTGGAATACCGGAGGCAAGCACCTTACCAGGTGAGGTGCTATAATTGTGCTCGGATGGGTCACCGTGCGTGGGAGTGTCGAGCTCCGCGCCGGGACGTTCCCCGCCAACCGATGCCTTCAACTCCGCCCCGTATCGATCGGCCTAGCCGACCTCAGACACCCCCCCGCCAGGGCCCGGGAAACTAGAACGTGCCGGGCATGCAGGGCGGTGCTCGGCAGTAGGGGATGGGGAGAAGCCCTCGTTGACGCGACAGGTCATTCATTGTGGCCAAATTGGAACGGGTAGTTTGACAATTCGGTGCAAAATTGCCGGCGTGGGGGTAGACTCCGTGGTGGACACGGGAGCCAGCGCCACGATCATCAGCCCCGTGGTCCTTAATTCGAGTGCAGACGGCTGGGGTAAAATCCAGCGTCTGGAAAATCATAGCTTGCAGCTGGCTACCGGGGCAACTGCTCCGATCATAGGGCGTGGTTTTGTGACCCTCAAGTTGGGATCGGTAAAGCAAGAGATAGAGGTTTGGGTGGCGGAGGTGTGCGACCCGTGCTTAATAGGGTTGGATTTGTTGACTGCCGGCGGTTGTAAAATCGACTTGGGCCGGGGGATCCTGCAATGGGGGGTGGAGGAGCTACCATTGGAGGGGGTGAGCACGGCCGAGAGGGTGGAGCTGGAGGCTCCTGAGGCCGTGACCATCCCTCCGGGGGCCGAGGCCGTAGTGCCGGGCCGAGGCCGTAGTGCCGGCCCGATGGTTAGCCCGCCCGACATGGCAGGAATCCTGCGGCCTGGTCGAACCGGTGGCAGCGCGATCCATACCTGGTTTAATCGTGGGCCGCACCCTTGTAAAAATGGACGGGCCGGTGGTGGCCGTCCGAGTAATTAATATTAGCACAGAACCACGCACTATAGTAAGGGGCACGAAGATAGCTGGCTGCACCCCAGTTAGAGAAGTCGCGTCAGTGAGGAGCGAGAACATCCAGCCGAGCCGGCCCCAGGGGGAGCCTTCAATAAGTTCTAGGAATTGGCCCGATCCCATTTGCGAGATGGTAAATCGTAGTAGTGTAGAGTTGGGAGGTACCCAGTGGGAGGCCTTACACAAACTGGTTGGGTCCCATTTGGACCTCTTCTCCTTGTCCACCGAGGATATTGGACGTACGGGCCTGGTGAAACATCAGATCCACACCGGTGAGGCCCGGCCTATTTGTCAGGCCGCCCGACGGCTCCCTTGGAGCAAGAGGGCGGAAGCTGATGAGCAGGTTGAAAAAATGCTCGACGCAGGCGTGATCGAGCCCTCGGGAAGTCCTTGGATGTCACCTGTTGTGCTGGTCAAAAAGAAGGATGGGACCACGCGGTTCTGCGTGGACTATCGCCAGCTAAACAACGTGACACTCAAGGGCTCATATCCCCTGCCAAGGATTGATGACACCCTCGATGCCGTTGCGGGCTCAAATTGGTTCTCAACTTTGGACCTCAAGAGTGGGTATTGGCAGGTGGAGATGGATAGGGCAGGGAAGGAGAAAACGGCATTTTCCACAGGTAAGGGACTGTATCAGTTTACTGTGATGCCGTTTGGTTTGTGTAACGCCCCCGCCACCTTTGAAAGATTGATGGAACATGTACTAGGCGGCATGCCATGGCAATCATGCCTGGTGTACCTGGATGATGTCCTAGTACATGCCAAAACGTTCCCCCAGGCAGTAGCTAATTTGGACCAGGTGTTCGGGTGCCTCAGACAGGCAGGGTTAAACCTGAACCCGAGTAAGTGCACTTTGTTTGCAAGAGAGGTGGCCTATCTAGGTCACGTGATCGGCCGCGAGGGGGTAAAAACGGACCCAGACAAAATTAAAGCGGTAGAGGAGTGGCCCGCACCACGTACCATCAAAGAGGTGCGGGGATTTTTAGGACTCTGCTCCTACTACCGGCGCTTTGTGGCAAAATTTGCGGAGTTGGCCCATCCCCTCCACCGGCTTACGGAGAAGGGGACGCGATTTAATTGGACACGGGAGTGCCACGAGGCCTTCCAAAAATTGAAGGGGTGTCTAACATCCGCACCCCTTCTAGCTTACCCCACTAGCAACGGGGCATTTACCCTGGACACGGATGCAAGCCAGGAAGGATTGGGCGCAGTTTTGTCTCAGACACAGGAGGGCGTGGAGAGAGTGATTGGTTACTATAGTCGGGCCTTAAGTAGGCCCGAGCGAAATTATTGTGTCACTCGCAAAGAGTTATTGGCTATGCTGGCTGCCATGAACCATTTCCACCCGTACTTGTACGGGCGGAAATTTTTGGTTAGAACTGACCATTCCTCCTTGCAATGGCTCCTTCGGTTCAAGGAACCGGAGGGCCAAATTGCAAGGTGGTTGGAAAAGTTGCAGCAGTACGATTTTGATGTGGCCCATAGGGCCGGGAAGGCCCATGGTAATGCGGACGCACTCTCTCGGCGTCCTTGTCTGGGGGAAAACTGCAAATTTTGTGCGAGACACGAGGAGAGGGAGCAATTGGGCGATTCTGCCCCGATTCTCGTCGTCCGGGCAACCCGGGTGAGAGGGCCAATTTTGCCACTAACCGCGGACGAGGAATTTGGAAATTTGGCTTGGAGCACGGCCCAGCAGGAGGATCCTGTCCTGGGGCCGGTGTTCAATTGGGTCAAATTGGGGCAAAGACCAAAGGGGGAAGAGGTCACCCCCCTCGGGGCGCAAACAAAGGCGTATTGGGCTCAGTGGCAGACCCTGGAGTTGAAAGGCAACATCTTATATCGCAAGTGGGTGGAGGTTCCCTCTGATAGAACTTCCTGGCTGGTGATAGTCCCTGACAAATTCAAGAACGTCATATTACAACAGGTGCATGGAACCCGCTCCGGCGGCCATTTGGGCAGGACAAAGACAATATCTCGGGTCCGCCGGAGGTTCTATTGGGTGAATATGGGGCGCGACATACAGGACTGGTGTCGGAGATGCGACGCCTGTTCTGCCAAAAAGGGACCAGCACGGAGGATGAGGGCCCCCCTTCAATTACATCAGGTGGGGGCCCCCCTTGAGCGGGTGGCTATGGATATTCTAGGACCGCTGCCCCGCACCCGCCAAGGTAATAACTAATAAGTATATCCTCGTTGTAATGGACTATTTCACCAAGTGGCCGGAGGCCTACGCCCTCCCCAACCAAGAAGCCGGGGTTGTGGCGCAGGCCTTCGTAGAAGGATTTGTATGTCGGCACGGGATTCCACAGGAGCTGCACACCGATCAGGGAGGAAATTTTGAGAGTCAATTATTAAAAGATGTGTGCAGACTCCTGTCAATTCGAAAAACCAGGACCACGCCCTTGCGGCCACAATCTGACGGGATGGTGGAAAGGTTCAATCGAACACTGATCCAACAACTGGCATTGTTCACCACCACCCATCAGGATGACTGGGACGAACATCTCCCATACCTGTTGATGGCCTACCGAACTAGCCAGCACGGGGCCACCGCATGCAGTCCAGCGTTGCTTATGTATGGGCGGGAGTTACGGGATCCCGCCGACTTGCTATGCGGTCCCGTGCCAGACACCACGGATACACCGCCGAGGGAGGGTTACGCACGTCACCTGGAGGAAGGCATGGAGCGGGTCCATGCCTTCGCCCGCCGCCAGCTCCATCTGGCGGGGGCCAAGATGAAGCGCAGGTACGACGACCGGAGCCAGGGGAGTCAATACGCTCCGGGGATGAAGATTTGGTTCTTTAATCCCCGGAGGCGTAAGGGGAGGTGCCCAAAACTCACCTCCCCCTGGCAAGGCCCGGGAGTCGTCCTGTCGCAAATCTGTGACGTGGTCATTAAAATCAAAATGGGGCCACGGGCCCCCCCTCGGGTCGTCCATGCCGACCGGATAAGACCTTATGCCGGCGAGCAGGCGCCCTCATGGATCGCCTCGGCTCTAGATGCCGAGGCAGGACCCAGTACCTCTTGCGACGGGGGCTCGTAGCGTCAGAGGACTGGGGGGATGGTAGTGGGAAATGCCCCATGTGATGGGATGGCCAATCCACCATCCCTCAGTGGGGGGCAAAGGAGCACTAGATTATGGGGTGTATGGCAGTGAAAACTAGCCCGGGTGGGTTAGGATATTGTGTGTAGGGCCCTAGAAGATGACATTAGGCAACGTTAAGATTAGTTAGTGACAAGGATACCTGTAGTGGGGACGCAGGTAGATTAGTGTGGATTATAATGACGAGGGAGCGCAATAGTTTAAAGGGGCGATTGGGAAGCGCAAGTTTCAGAGGGGAGTAGTTAGATGAGATGATGCCGTGTGAGTGTTGGAGGTGTATAGAAGTGTATTGTGAACAGGTGTGATTGACCAGGTGTGATTGCACAGGTGTGCAACTGGACAGGTGTGTGGAGCAGTGTTTGAGTGATGGTGATGGTGATGTGTGTTGTGTTGACCAAATGGTCCAGGGAGAAGGAGGGTGCAGGTGGCACCAGGTATGATTGCACAGGTGTGCAACTACAGGTATGGAGAATGGTTGTGTGAAATACATGGAGTGTGGAGTATATGGAGTATTGGAGTGGATGGTCGTGGAGTGAGTATGGTGGAAACAATGGAGTGGAGTGGATGGTGCGAAGGTGTGAATGGGGGAAGAGTGGACCCCCCCATCACGAATACCCGGGGCGGGTAGTGTAAGTGTTAGGTAGAGGGTACAGGTAAATTGTGGTTGGATATTGGCATCTGTGGTGCGGGTGGAAGAATGGTGATTGGATGGGTGCATTAGTGTTGTGGAAATGGCTGGGCGTGTAGCCTGTTAGTGTGTGTAGTTGGTTGGGGCACTCCACCACTGTGAGGATGTCGGCCAGGTGAGGCCGCAGGTGGGCTCTGGGAGCCGGTAGTCGTTGTTGTGGATGGGGCCCGAGGATCCGGAGGACGGACCCGGGTAGCCCAGTGCCAGAGGGCACCAAGGGGTGACAGAGCCAGGAGGGGCCTTCCCCAGTTAGATAGGTTAGGTAAGGAGCAGGTAAGCTCGGGTGGCAACTACAGTGGTGGAGGTGTGCAGGTGGGTAGACCTGCTGGGAGAGCTACACGTCACAGCCCAGAAATTGTGCAAGGGCACCGGGAGATGAATCGGGGGAGTGAGACCCCAAATTGAGAAGCACCACAGTTTGGGCAATGGGAATTTGGTTTTTAGAACCCATAGTGTAAGTTGGCCAATGGATTGGCAGGGAAAGACCCCGGGTAGTGTAAAGTGTGTTAATGTCATTTAGAGGATAGTTAGGATTGGAGTCTCCTCGCACCATCTGCATCCACTCACCTGAGGTGACAGGTACTCCACACCATGCCAGGTTGTTTGATTATTTTTTATGATGCAAATGTTTGGATTGTGAGATGCATCATGACGTGGGTGTGACATTGTGCTTTGTTGTTCCATCTCTTCCTCCTTATGAGGATTGATGATGAATTTGGTGATGGCAAATTTTGGCTAGAGGGATTGTGGAGACGAATTTGGTGTAGAAGAAATATGGGGAGATGAGACATTAGCGACGAATTTGTAAATGTGTAGATTTTGTACATATGGGGTAAGGGCAAGGGTAGTGTAGGTGACAGGGGGGTGACGTACGGTAGGGACGAGCTTTCTCACTTCGCCCTCCGTACGCATTTCGCCTTGCATTGCCTTATTGATGTGTACCCTTGTGACCTTACCCCTCGCTCATTTATCTCTTTTGTCTCCCACATGACCTGTGCGCCATTGGGCGCCGAGGGGAGCGTGCGTGAGTCCTCCATTGTGCGCCCGGAATTGCCAGAACCAGCTGTCTGCATCGATGCACCACATTATGGACCACATGCCTGTGGCCGAGCACCACCGATGGACCCCATGGGTTGGGGCATGGCCCCTCTGCTGGAACCGGCCATGAGGGCCCGAAATCTTGCTGGCGGACCTTGGCCACAGGGCACCGATGCCCCACAGGTGAACCACACATAGTCGGCCCCTGTGGGCCATAAATAAAATAAAAAAAGGACACATTGGGTGCATTTTTCAGTTCAAATAGGCCGCCAGTAAGAAAAGCAAAAGAAAAAGACAACATCTGGAAGAACAAATAATAATAGCCAGCAGAGGGAGCCGAAGAGCAAGAGACCACCTGCAGGGTTAGGGGTTGTTGATTTATTTTTATTATTGAACATGCATTGAACATTAATGAACAGTGATGACTGCACCGATTGGTGCTTGGGGGTGTATTGGTGCGTTTTTGGGTGCTTTAATGGTGCATTGATGCAGAGCAGACTGTCTCCCCCCCCAGAAAGAACAATTACAGGTCCTGGGTTAGTTTTGTAAATAAAAGCAGAGTCAGTGTAAATAATGCTCCCCACCGTCAGTGTGTAGTTTGAAGACCATTCCGCAATTCGGTTAACTGTGGGCGTAAGTCTGTTAGGCAGGGTGCAATGGAGCAGCGGGACACATTTATTTATGTTTTAAAAACTGTCGCACTCAGGGTCAGGTTAAAAGTAGAGGGAACTACACCTACGTGTCACACTAAATAAAAGTTGTAGGCCCGGGCCGTGCCTAAGAGGAGGAGGGTGCAGTGTTGCGGATATGAGGACTGTATTTTTTTTGATTGTGTGTATTATTATTATTGTTATTATTATTCTGCGCCTCCTGCCTCCGGAGCTGTGTAAAGGTCAAAGGGCGTCCCATAATTAGTCCATAAAGCATCCACACCACAGCCAATCATAGAATACCCCTGTTCAATAGTTATATCTTATTATGTGTTTTAGGGTAAGGCTGTGTCTCCCATTAATTGAAATACTCCATTGCACCAGTGAAAGAGATAGATTCCCTTCATTCCCACTCCCAAAACTTCCATTCTCCCCTTTCGTCTTTGCCAGGCCTCGAGTGCCATTGCCAATTACCTCCCTTCCAATTGCCGCCATTGACCACGAGGTAGGGTCGGAGAAGAAAGGCGTGTCCCCACCTCGTCATAGAGGGGAGGAGTGAGTCAGCCCCACTCAACCAACCACGAACAAGGGGTTGGACTTGGAGAGGGTGTGGAGAGAAACATCGATGAGGTTCGCGAAGGTTGAGGGGTGGGGCCTATATAACCCGCAGGCAGGGCGTTCCCAAGGCAGAAGAGAGATGAGCCTTTACCGAGAGACGAGAGGGAGTCCAAGGAGTTGAGTCCAACCAAGAAGTCCAGAGTTGAACTGCAGCTCGAGCCACCGCAACTGCATTTGCTGCAGCTGGAGCCACCGAAACTGCAGCCACAGCAGCGTGAGGCCTGGACGGCAGTTTGGAGCAGGGCCGCGGAGGAGCGGCGGCTGCCCAACGAGTCAATCGTGCTGAAGGACCAGTGGACCTCCCTATCCCGCCAGCCATCCATCTCCCGCCAGTCCTATCATCATTCCCCGAGTGAGTCTGTCCTTGTTTGTTCTGTCCCTGGGTTAATTAAGACTGTAGGTAAGCTAGCGTTGCACTGTGTATCTAATCTCGTCTGTAAATAAACGTGACTGCTTTCTTCCTACTTATATGTGTAAATAATAAATCTAATTCCTCTTCTGTACGTCTTCTTCCTCTTTGTATTCGGTCGCTTTAGAGTTTTCCCGATTGAATAGCGGTGGCGCGATCCGGCCAAAGTTTGGGGCAAATCGGGTATTAGTCGGGGAATAACTGTTCGGTCGCGGTTACACCACCGCTCGGTCAAAATAACATCTTTAACCGCGTCCGTAACAATATATATATATAGATATATATATATATATAGATATATATATATATAGATATATATATATATATATATATACATATATATACATATATATATATATACATATATATATACATATATATATACATATATATATACATATATATATATGCACATATATATATGCACATATATATATGCACATATATATATATATATATATATATATATATATATATATATATATAAGCATGGATCGGTTTGCTATGTGAGCCTCACCACATGTTGCTACAGCGGCACAGGCTACTTTTAACTTAAGATGGTGCCCCTTCATCCCACTTATGTTGTTGTCAAAACTTAACCCCACTAAGAGGTAGGGCAGCCCAAGGCCTGCATTCATACAAAAGCCCCCTACTTTTTCCTCTTCTGCTTAACTCCCCTTGCTTGCCCCATTTTCTCAAGGCATTGACCTTGAGGATTGGGCAATAAAGAAATGTAACAAAGAAAATGTGTGGGGGCGAGGGAGGCTGTGGAAGGAGGTTAAGTCAATTTATGTAACCCAAGTCGACACATTAGGCAGGTCTGGCTGAAGATAGCTTGCGGTGCGATCTGATTTGCTTAATTATGAACCAGTCGATTTCAAATTATCCAAATCAGATGCAGTGTGTACAGTTCATGTTGTACAGCCAAAGAGAGAAGGGTCGGGGTTCATGGGAAAGTGTTCCATCTGACATAGCTTTCAATAAAAAGGTGCACTCTCAATTATAAGCATACCAACATCTGTAAAACAAAGAAAGTAAAATTAACATTTTCATGGTCATCCAATGGAAGAATACTGAGGCCTAACCATCAGCCATGCTCCAATACCAGCCACAGACTGGGCATCCTCTGTTGATCAAAGTAAAATTAGAGCTACTCATAGTCTACGAGGCTTTTGTCTGTAGCTCAATGGAATACTGCTTTCCCCTATGTGTATCACCCCAGCATTACATATCTGCCTCTCCTGCATTCTGTGGAATGTAAGCTTTCAAAATTATTGGAATCTTTCATGACGAGGCCGAAGCACAGGGTCTTTGTTGCCCTCAAATTGCAGACAGGCCTGTGGTCTGTAGAGACCGGCTATCCTCCATTGCTCCTCATGGTCTTGCGGTCCTCCGTCCCTCGCTATCACCTCCAAGATGCATGTGTTCTTCCAGTAACCCCATCCTTCTTTGGCTTCCAAAATCCAGGTTGACGGCACACCTCAACTCCTTTATTACTCGCTTCCCTCCTGTCTATAGAAGCACCTTCCAGAGGCTGTTCTGTCTCACTCGCCCTCCAGCAATTCAAGTAAGCAATGCACCACCATCTCGCATCATCCCCAATTCTGTCCCATTATCTTTATTACCTCCATTAATTATTCCTAAGCCAACATCTTCCTTGAAAGTTTCAGTGTTACCTCCCTTCCTCCTTCTCCTGTTTGTTCGTTCCCTTGACGTTTGTCCCACTCAGCTATACCTTGCTCTTCATAAGACTCGTTTCTGTTAACAAGAAAAACAGGCAATAGTGTATAGCGGTATACTACTAGTAAACAGGAAGTGTTCATCTTGCAAGCACCCTTTAATTATGACAAACTATTAAAATTAAAAGCACAATATATTCCATAATCCAATCTATTCTCGAGCTAAGAGGTGGATTAACAAACAAAAAAAAACATCCATTCATGTACAGCATAAAGATTATTTTAACCACAAATATCCAAGACAAGATGCAGGAGGAACACTGAAAAGTCAACACAAAGGCCAAAAACACAACTTTACTAGAACCGAGAAGCCAGCACATATGGAAATGCATTCATTGTAGATTTTAGTCTGGCTAGACCAACTGTCAAAGTGCATTTTATACCTGACAGTGACAAAATGACAGGCGTATCTCAAGAAATGTCCACCGTGAGGAGTTTACCACCCGGCTACATCAGAGGGTGGGTCTCACTCAAGGAAAAAAAAAAATCTTTGCAAACTGCAAAAAATAATAATTAAGGGCACCACAAAGACAGGTGCACAAAAGGCAGCTTTCAGGAAAACGTTTCAGAGGAAAATGCAAGTTAAATCACACACAAGCATTTTGGAAAGATATACCTGTTCATCTCACATCAATTTAGTATTTCTTTTTTTTTTTACATTAAAAAATACCCCATTTAAAATCGGGTTTATAAACAAATGTTACGGGCGGGTAGGTAGAGCTTTACGAAGGGCACACAACATGCCAAAAGTGCGAGCAAGTATTGTGGAGTGGAGGGTTGGGGTGTGTGGGCTGGGGATGAGTCATTCCCCATCATGTAGATTAGGAGTTTGTGTTCAGACTGGGAACGCGTTGGAAAGAAGGACGCAATAACTGAACGGACGTCCCACCATTCCAACTGGCAAGTTCCGACTCTTACTCGGATTTTCAGCTCAATACATAAAACGAGATGGGCAGACCGTCACGGTGCCCAAAGGAGATGAAGGCAGTTGAGCAGTAGGAAGTTATTATGGTAGCATCTACCCCAGATACTACATTTTCAGGGGTAAAACTGCGGAAAAAGCGAAAATGTGAAGAACGATGTCCATAAGGCTATACGAAACAGGTGTGCCCAGCAAGTTGGAAAGCCATTCGTCCGCATCGGTGGTGAAACTCGCATGTGTCGATATGACAAAGAAGGAATGCGATTTGCACACGCACAATATAATTGCAAAGAAGTGTCACAATGAACGTCATTCAAAGCAATCTTCGATAGAAAGTGCTGAACTGCAATCGACATGACGACGAGCTGCAGGCAGGCAGTCACAAAAAGCATAACATTGAGCCAGAAATCCCGGAAGGAGCTGCAGGCGAGCGCTTGCAAGTGGTAGAAGGCAAAATTTTGAAATTCAGAATTTCAAAAAAGTCCGGCAATTTCAAAACTTCAAAGCACTGAGCTCCATCGACTCCACCCGCCCTCCCATCAACCTCACCCCACTCCACTTGCACACCTACACTATAATCTTGTGATGAATGCAGTGCCGGTGCATACTATGCACAAATAAAACAAGCCAATATGAACTCAGAACGACTAAAGAGCAAACACAAATGGAATAATAATGTTTGGGTTATTTCTGAAAAATATACTTTGCCTGCACGTTCCGTCCCTACTTTTGAAGTAATGGGCTCGATTCAACCCAGGGCCTCTACTTTTATGCCCCCCAAGTCAAGTGCTGTTGTCAGTCAGCAATGCATTGCTCCAAAATGAATATTATGGCAGACCTAAAAACACTTCAAAGCACCAACCTGAAAAAGTAGCGAGTGCTCTGTAGAAGAAAAATTTCTCTCTTTCTCTCTCTTAAAATTGTGCAGCCCCATCCCCCTCAACCCCCCTCAAAGCCCATCACCCTGCTGCCTTCCCCGAACCCCACTTCTACTCCACGATAACCTTATGCAGTCCTCGCACTGCCACCACAAGCAAAGCTTCCCTAGCATTGCATCAGTAGTTTTGCAACGACAGTGGGTAACCGGACAGTATTTTGAGGCTAAAAACCTTTGGGTTAATTAATAATCAGCAGCTTAGTTCACAGACTGTCATCCCCATCCCATTTGTACACTCCTCCCGAATAGCAGCCAGTCCTCGTTCTTTCGTTCCTCATTGGAGGAGAGATGGTGAAAGGGATGGCCTTTAGGATGATGGCTTCTGGCGTTCTGTAGACGTTTGCAGAGAATTGACGTCGTCCTCATCAAACAGAGGATTCAAAACTTCCATTTCACCAGTCTGGTAAATGGCAGAAGCAAATTAAGGTGTCATCTTTGTATCAATAAAGTAAAGCAATAAGAGTATCAATAATAAAGCTTTCATAATTGCCGTGAAGAAGAACCACCGTGAAGATCCAAGCCTAAATGTACAGGACTTAGGCCTGTACACGAAATGTAGTTAAAAAATAAAATAGACTAAAGTCTGCATAGAACACCATACCCCACGCAGTCTTTAAGAATATAATTCAACTGAAATGCAATAATGATTTAAAAAGTCACATTAATTCAAAATTCTGTAAGTTTAGCACTGTTGATGATGTCTTATACACCACCTAAAATGCCCAAGTATTGCTAAACAGAAGGATTTTGAAAGTGTATAAAAGGCTGCCCTAATGCCGTGGAAATATAACATTGAATTGAAATGAAGTTGTTCCTCGATCATAAAGTGACATTTGTCTGTCCATCCATCATCCACAGCCAGACAGACAGACAGACAGACAGGCAGGCAGACAGAAGTGAACCAATTGCTTAACCCCACTTTTCACTTTGCATGTGCAGGATAAAAATACAATTTGACATGAATGCATTGATTGAGATGCTCGTGCCCGATTTAGAAGTCAACTCACTCTTATATTTAATCTCCATTAAAGGTCCAACAAAAAACTAAAGGTCACATGAGAGAGAGAAAAGAGACAAGTCGAAGAGTGACATCATCATATCTCACTATAATTCACCAAATGTCCGTCCGTCTTGTCTGTCTGTCCGTTCGAAGGTACCGTAAAAACTGCTGAACCGAACGCAACATTTTGGGTGGGTACCGTATTTTCCGGTGTATCAACCGCACCCGTGTATCAACCGCACCCCCGATTTTCGACTTCAAAAAAAAAAAAAAAAAAAAAATCACATTTTCGAGGCAAAAAAAAAAAATCAGGAAAATTTCAAAAAAGAAGAGAATAAATAAATAAAATGGAAAGCGAAATATGATGAAAGGAAAGAGAAACTGCAGACAGAGAAAGAGTGAAAATACATGAAATGAGTTGAAAGAGAATTTTAAAAAACATTATAATTATTCTTTCTTACCAATGTGGGGCCCTGAAAAGGGCCGTTGGGTTTTGGCTCTTGCCAATGTGGGGCCCTGAAAAGGGCCGTTGGGTTTAGTCTCTAAAATCCGAAGAAGTCCTCGTCATCCGTTTCTTCAGTCCAATCCGAGTCGGGGTAGACGAGATCCTCGTCGTCGTTATCCTCTTCTTCCTTCGTCGGAAAAGGGCCGTTGGGTTTAGGCTCTAAAATCCGAAGAAGTCCTCGTCATCTGTTTCTTCAGGGAAGACATTATGAAGATCATCATCCGAGTCTGGGTAGGCGAGATCATCGTCGTCGTTATCCTCTTCTCCATCGTCGGTCACTGCCACTTCATCCTCCCAGATGATGTCATCTTGAGTGCCATCAAGGGCATTAGATATGCAGCACTTGAGGAAGGCCCGCTCGATGATGGCTGCCGGCAACTCCTCCCAGACCTTCAGTATCCAGCTACAGATCGTCGGGAGGTCCACCTTCCTCATCCTCCCAGTCTTGGTGAAGGTCTTGTCCCCCGACAGCATCCACTCCGACCAACAGCGCCGCAGACCGTCTTTGAACGGCTTGTTGACTGAAACGTCTAGCGGCTGCAGCAGCGACGTCATGCCACCCGGGATCATCACCAGATCAGTGTTGAGCCCCCTCAGCGTTGACTTGGTCTCCTCTGTCTTGTGACAACAGAAGGCGTCGAGGACGAGCATGCTCCGTCACCGCGAAAGCCCACCAACTCGTCTCCCCCACACGACGCGGAGCCAGTCATCTACCAGCGCTTGGTCCATCCACCCCTTGGCCTGGGCACGAACGATTACACCCGGAGGAAATTTATCCTTTGGTAGCGTCTTCCTCTTGAAGATGATATACGGCGGCAGCTTTCCCCCATCAGTGGTGCACGCTAGCATAACCGTAAAACGATCTTTCTCATGACCCGTTGTAGTGATGGACACCGACTTGTCACCTTTGGCCGAGATGGTGGTCCCTCGAGGCACATCGAAGGTCAGCGACATCTGATCAGCGTTGCCGATGCGGCTTAGGGGATAGTCGTGCTGCTTGCGGAACTTGATCACGAACTTCTGAAAATTAGCAGTCTTCTCTGCTATGTCATCAGGGAGACTCTGTGCGATGTGGGTTCGCCGGTGAATAGAAAGGCCATGACGACCCATGAACCTGTACGCCCAAGACGTACTGGCCGTGAAGTGGCTAGGAAGTGGCACTCGATGTGGCTAGGCCTGTCGGAGGTGTAACAGGCAGCGGCCATCATCGGCGGTGTCCTGGCCTGGTTTCCTTTTGCCGGTTCTCTTCCGAAGTCCTTGTCAGGGAAGGGAATTATTTAATGTTGCGCTAAGGGCCTGTCTAAATGTCTACAGGTGTGCATTGCCATAAGGGACAAAGGTTTGATGACCAGGTTGAACACACAGGGGCGTTATCTTTAATCCCGAACTACTTAACACTCAAACATCCTGGTATGTTCACAAGCAGACATCTTAACCCGACAAATCGCCTAAACAGAAATTACAGGTAGATTCCCTATCGCGACAGTCGAATACCTACCTACACAGATCTATCTGGCCCTAGATATTCCTTTACCCCCAGACATAACAATATATATATATATATATATATATATATATATATACAGTCGTCCCTCGCTATATCGCGGTTCACTTTTCGCGGCTTCGGTACATCGCGGGTTTTTCTCGCTAGTATATGTAAAATTATATCGCGGATTTTTCGCTATATCGCGGGATTTTGCGGTATAAATGTATTTTTATATACTATTATTTTAAATATTTTTGTGGTAAAATAAGCATTTTCTAGCCTAAAATTTTTTTTAAAACGTAAACAAATAAGAAAAATACAGTAGTTAAAACATATTACAAGAAATAAAATACTGTACATAGTGTACAGTAGAAGGGTAGACAAAGAGACAAAGAGTTGTGCGTATGGAAAACGCAGATGCGGCAGCTTCCACTTGCGCTAGTTACCCACGTAATGGGTAACTGTAATGCTCTTTCTGGCTGTGCAGTACATTCATCATCGTCATCACCTTCATCGTCATCAGTACTGCACAGCTAATTCATCATCATCTTCATCACGCAAGTTGTAGTATTGAAGAGCCGGGGCTCTTGCTTGATACGGACGAAATGACGGGCAAGACACAAACTCGTCCGAGAAGATATTTATTCTCAAAACCAACTCGGGAACACTGAAAAGCCCGTTTATCGGGCTGCATTATAAAGCACAACCAGAAACCGAAACCGAAAGCCACGCCTCTCATGCGTAGCATGCTTTGGTGGTCACGTGATCAACAGGTGTAGCTGATTATACCCGCACGTGCGGCACGCTTTGGTGGTCACGTGACCAGCCACTCTTGCGCCGCGGATCCCCGCCGGTGACGTCACCGGCTGGAGCAAGGACATTCTGATGCTGGTTTTGCTTGGGGGACCCATGGGTCGCTACAGTATCTTCAATGGTGAGTACCCATTAGAATTTTATATGTTGTTAAAATTACATATGTTTAAGAGTGTAAAAAGTGTTTAAGAGTATAGGAAGTGTTTATAAGAGTATGGGAAAGGTTAATAAGAGTGTGGGAAAGGTTAATAAGAGTGTGGGGAGGGTCATAAAGCTTTAAAATATATATAAATAATAAAATAAAAATATGGTCGCTACTTCGCGGATTTTCGTCTATCGCGGGGGGTTCTGGAACGTAACCCCCGCGATAAACGAGGGATCACTGTATATACAGTCACGTGAAAAAGTAAGTACACCCCATGAAAAGTTTTGACTTTTTCAACATATTTCAACATACAGCTATTTGATCTTCATTTCAACAATATTGATAGATAAAGGTGATATAATATAACAAATATCATGAAACATTTACATTTTGTAGTCCATTGTATTATTTAAATAAACATAAATGCAAATTTCGCATGTGGAAAAAGTAAGTACACCCCTACATTTATCACTACTTCAAATACCTAAAATTAAAATCAGGTGCACCAGCTCAGGTGCAAATGATTAGAACATGGTTAGAGAGGATCTTGGAGGAACCTGTCTTATTTAAACCTCAGACATTTAGTTTGGTTTGCTCTTTGTTGTTGAAGTGTGTGGCATCACCATGCCTAGATCAAAAGAGCTCTCTGAGGCCTTCAGAAAGAAGGTTATAGATGCCTACGGGTCTGGGAAGGGATTTAAAAAGATCTCCAAGCAATTCGAAATCAATCATTCGACTGTCCCAAAGATCATCTACAAGTGGAGAAGATTCAAAACAACTGCCAACTTGTTCAGGCCAGGCCGCCCCAGCAAGTTTAGCCCGAGAGCAGACCGCAAGATGCTGAAAGAAGTCTCGAAGAACCCCAGAATGTCATCACGGGACCTACAGGTAGCTCTTGCCACTGTTGATGTCAAAGTGCACGAGTCTACCATTAGAAAGAGGCTGCACAAATTTGATCTACATGGGAGGTGTGCCAGGAGGAAACCTTTGCTGTCCAGAAAGAACATCAGGGCAAGACTAAAGTTTGCCAATGAACACCTAGGCAAAGACCAGCACTTCTGGAACAATGTGCTCTGGACAGATGAGTCAAAGGTAGAGCTATTTGGCCACAGAACCAGAAGACATGTTTGGCGAAAACCAAAGACAGCATTGGACCACAAGAACCTGATACTAACTGCAAAGCATGGGGGTGGAAATATTATGGTTTGGGGCAGCTTTGCTGCATCAGGGCCTGGGCAGCTCACCATCATAGAATCCACTATGAATTCTTCATTGTACCAGAGGGAGCTTGAGGATAATGTGAGGCCATCTGTCGGAAAGTTGAAGCTCAACCGAAGGTGGACCTTGCATCATGACAATGACCCTAAACATACCAGTAAATCCACCAAGGAATGGCTGAAAAGAAAGAAATGGAGAGTTCTGGAATGGCCAAGTCAAAGCCCGGATCTAAATTCCATCGAGATGTTGTGGGGGGATTTGAAACGAGCTGTGCATGCAAGAAACCCCTCAAACATCGCACAGCTGAAATAATTCTGCATGGAGGAGTGGGCAAAAATTTCTCCCAGTCGATGTCAGATACTGGTAGACAGTTATAAGAAACGCCTACTTGGGGTTGTTTCTGCCAAAGGGGGCAATACCACCTATTAGAGCCAAGGGTGTACTTACTTTTTCCACATGCGAAATTTGCATTTATGTTTATTTAAATTATACAATGGTCTACAAAATGTAAATGTTTCATGATATTTGTTGTATTATATCACCTTTATCTATCAATATTGTTGAAATGAAGATCAAATAGCTGTATGTTGAAATATGTTGAAAAAGTCAAAACTTTACATGGGGTGTACTTACTTTTTCACGTGACTGTATTATATATATATGTATATATATATATATATATATATATATATATATATATATATATATATATATATATATATATATATATATATATATATATATATATATATATATATATATATATATATATATATATATATATACATACATATATATATATACAGTGGAACCTTGACTTACGAGTGCACCAACTTACGAGTTTTCCGAGATACGAGCCGTCGCTCGGGCGGTTTATTGCTTTGAGATGCGAGCCGAGATTTGAGTTACGAGCTTTCGCCACCCGCCACCAGGTGGGTTCCGGTCACGTGGTTATCTTGCCGTGCAAGTATCTCTGCCGTATATCGCTGCTGCTTTGTTTTCGCATTTTGGTTATTTTGGAAAATTTCTTAGTTTTAACCATGGGTCCTAAGAAATTGAGTGCCAAGGGAAGAGAGGATGATGTGCTTGGATATAAAACACGCAATCGTCGAAAAACATGAGCGAGGTGTGCGTGTTGTCGACTTGGTGAGGCGGATGTGAAGGCAGCTGAAGATTTTATTATAACTGAGAAGAAGAAGAGGATGATGTGCTTGGATATAAAACACGCAATCGTCGAAAAACATGAGCGAGGTGTGCGTGTTGTCGACTTGGTGAGGCGGATGTGAAGGCAGCTGAAGATTTTATTATAACTTTTGCCGAACTGATAGAAGCCGAAAGATACATCCCCCAGCAAATCTTCAACTGTGACGAGACAGGGCTCTTCTGGAAAAAGATGCCGAGGAGGACGTATATAACGGCAGAGGAGAAGAGCATGCCAGGCCACAACTTGTTCAGAGTGCCGGCGATAGCTCGCCTTCTCTTTGTGGAAGACACGGTGAGATCCTCAACATCCAACAACTAATGGGACGCAAACGGGGCGCCCAGTTTAGCGGTACACACATTGATGAATCACCCTGCCTGTGAAACACCGACATGACAGGTTATAGCTGGGTCGGGATTCAAACCCAGGCTGGACAGTTTAGAGTCAAGTGTGCGTACCTCCAGTCCAGGCCATCCTGACAACTTGTATGCTGCATACAGGTGAAATATAAAGCGCGAGATATTTTTTATATGTACTGTATATTTTAAAAAAAATTGGTGTGGTTTTTGGCGGGCTGGAACGGATTAATAGCATTTCAATGCATTTTAATGGGGAAATTTGATTTGAGAAACGAGCAAATTGAGTTACGAGCTCGGTCACAGAACGAATTAAACTCGTAAGTCAAGGTTCCACTGTATATATATTGTTACGTGGTCCCCTCAGTGCATACCAGGTCTCGGTGACCCCCGGACCGTGAGAGGACCCTCGCCAGCAAATAGTATTATATAGGCGCATTCGCCACGCAATCCATAGGAATTTCACCCAGGAGACAACTGATGTGCAAGTATATATTTCCAATGGTAATGATACCAAACACTTTCAAAGACACAACCACGGAGATTTTCCCCGAGCAATCAACAATACACAACCAGGCACAATCAATATTACAACCAGGTGAACTCATCTACACAAACTCTAAGATGGCCATCTTAATCTTATACATTCCTCACGTGAGCCCCACTCCTGACTCCCTCCGTGGTCAATGTCTCTCCTCTCCGCACACGGGCGGTTGGACGAACCCCGGGCGGACGTGCTCCCAACGTGCAGTCTCGTACTGGGGCCGCGGCTGCAGCGCACCTCCTTGCCAAGCCACGGGGCAAACCCAGCGCGGCGTCCAACGTGCGCGAGGCCCCAAGTGCGACCCTTACGCGTCCTTGTAGATGGGCAAAAACCCAGCGCGGCTTCCGACGCGAGCGAGGCCCAACGTGCGGACCCGTACGCGTCTTTGTAGACGGGGCAAAACCCAGCGCGGCTTCCGACGCGAGCGAGGCCCAACGTGCGGACCCGTACGCGTCTTTGTAGACGGGGCAAACTGTCCCGGACGCTTGGTTTCGTGCACGAACTCACGGTGACCGGACGTGTCAAAAGGTATTTACCGCCCAGGTAACTCCTCTCGCCAGACGTTTCGAAACGGCGCGTTTTCCACGCAGCGCAAGGTCGCTTCCACCTTTTGTCGGAGCGGGGCGAGGAAGAAGGAACCTTCCTTTCCCTCGTGTCTTTTTCCTCCCTTTCCCGTCACTTCCGCTTCCGGCCACTTCCGTTTCCTGCCACTCTTTCAGAAGGGCTCCTGACCCTCCAACCACAACAACTACACAACAACTTAATATACTACACACGGAAGCAAAGACCTGCATGGTACTTCACATACATTCACATAAATATGTAACACTCCCCCCCTTCAAGAAAGAAAGTTTGAACCCAGCGAAAACTTTCTTTGCCGGCCAATTTGGAGAAACAAACCAGATAAATCAACCCCCCCACATTATCAGTTCCCCCCGGGCACAGTTATCACTTAAAAATAAAGCCAGTTAAGCCACTCGATAGCACTTTTCCGGGAGGCCAAGCCGAGTATTCACTACATGGATGCCTTTAGGAACGCGGAGTTCACGGTTAGTCCGTGCAGGAAAGTTCTCTACATGGGCGCCTTGAGGAACGTGGAGTTCACGGTTAGTCCGTGCAGGAAAGTTCTCTACATGGGCGCCTTGAGGAACGTGGAGTTCACGGTTAGTCCGTGCAGGAAAGTTCACTACATGGACGCCTTTAGGAACGGCGTTCACGGTTAATTCGTGTAGGAATCTTGGCTCGGCGGCTCCGCCGCCTTCAGTGCTTCAACTTCTCAGAACGTCCCTAATAATTAGGGTGGGACCACTGGTCCCTGTAGTCCCCTGAATACCGGTCTTCTTCTCGGCCACTACTTTGCCCATTCTTCCTTCGGGAGCGGCCGTAACTCAGGGAGCCTCCATAATAATATTGACTGCGGCCACCACCAAAACTACCGCCCAGTTGTCCTCTCCTGTAGACCTCTCGACGCCTACGAAATGCCTTCCCTACTGTTATGGTCCGACCCTCCAAATCCTTGCCATTCCAATTCTTCTCTGCCTCTCTGGCGTCTTTTGTGCTGGCAAACGTGACAAAGCCGAACCCTCTTGACTGTTGCGTTTCCCAGTCTCTTACCAACCGCACTTCCACCAGCGGCCCATATCTGTTGAAGACAGAGGTCAGAACTTCTTCCTCTGTTTTGAAGTTCAGTCCCCCTACAAATTACTTGGCACTTTTGTCACCATCCCGAGCTGGTGTGGTGTTATTTTCCCTGCTGGGCTCTTTATCAACCCTCAGGTTACCATAAACTTGACCCCCGGCCAAATCATTCCCGAGAACCACAGATACACCCTCTACAGGAAACGTGGCTTGTAAACCGACGGTGACCGGTCCTGACACCAAATCGGACTCCAACTGGATGACCTGAAGGGGAGCACTAACACCGCCCCCGATCCCCTGTAAACGAACACTATCCCCCGTTGCCGTCTCCTCGGACCATGGCAAAATGCCTTCAAGCATTAAAGATTGATGGGCCCCTGTGTCTCTCAATATCCTAACCGGTCTCCGGTTAGTCGAGGCTCCATCCAGTGACACAAACCCCTCGGAAATAAATGGTTGGTAACCCTCTTGATGGCGATTTCTTACGCTAGCCATCGCATTCGGAGTTGTAATAGTCGGACTCCGCTCTGGGTTGTCCCTTTTCATGAGGTAACAACTGGACATCAAGTGTCCAGGTTTTTAGCAAAACGCGCAAGTAGGCCCGGAGGAAAAACTCGGGGTCTGCCTCGGGCCCCCCGAACTATAAGTTTGTCTTGGGCCCGCATCCCTCTGATTTCGAACCGGTGGGGTATCATAGTTGTCCCCATAATCATCTCGAGGCCGCCGCCATGTATGGTCGTTCTCCGCACCTGCTGTTCCTTTTCTCTTCTTTCCTGGAGTTCTCTTTCCACTCTCCTTTCCTCTGCTTGTTTCTCTTCCCTCCTCTCTTCTGCTTTCCTTTCTTCTTCTGCTCTTTCCTTTTCTGCTTTCCTTTCTTCTTCTGCTCTTTCCTTTTCTGCTTTCCTTTCTTCTTCTTTAATCCGTTCCTGGCTCCGTAACTGCAACTCCAGTTTCCGGAGCTCAACGTCTTCTGGTTCTTCGGGTAGCCACTCCCAGGCTAACTCGTCCCATTTTCCTAATCCCACCATAGATTGTATCACCGTGGCCTGCAACTCTGCCTTCCTCAAATTAGTTCGGACCTCCAAGTTAAAATGTTTGGCCAATTTCAAGAGGTCCGACTTTAGCAACGCTCGGAACTGTGCCTCACTCGGTGTTACCCCAAAGTTCTGTGCCACAAACGCCATGGTGTCTATCGTTAACACCTGTTAACCTTCACCCAAGATTTTACCCAATTTCTCAAAAAAAAATATTACCAATTAATAATTAATTAATAAATTTTAATTACCAAAAATATTATTATTTTATTATTTTATACCCTTTTAGATCCCGGACGTAGACCCAATTGCGAAACCGCAAATCGTAATTTGGACGAGCCCCCAATTCTGTTACGTGGTCCCCTCAGTGCATACCAGGTCTCGGTGACCCCCGGACCGTGAGAGGACCCTCGCCAGCAAATAGTATTATATAGGCGCATTCGCCACGCAATCCATAGGAATTTCACCCAGGAGACAACTGATGTGCAAGTATATATTTCCAATGGTAATGATACCAAACACTTTCAAAGACACAACCACGGAGATTTTCCCCGAGCAATCAACAATACACAACCAGGCACAATCAATATTACAACCAGGTGAACTCATCTACACAAACTCTAAGATGGCCATCTTAATCTTATACATTCCTCACGTGAGCCCCACTCCTGACTCCCTCCGTGGTCAATGTCTCTCCTCTCCGCACACGGGCGGTTGGACGAACCCCGGGCGGACGTGCTCCCAACGTGCAGTCTCGTACTGGGGCCGCGGCTGCAGCGCACCTCCTTGCCAAGCCACGGGGCAAACCCAGCGCGGCGTCCAACGTGCGCGAGGCCCCAAGTGCGACCCTTACGCGTCCTTGTAGATGGGCAAAAACCCAGCGCGGCTTCCGACGCGAGCGAGGCCCAACGTGCGGACCCGTACGCGTCTTTGTAGACGGGGCAAAACCCAGCGCGGCTTCCGACGCGAGCGAGGCCCAACGTGCGGACCCGTACGCGTCTTTGTAGACGGGGCAAACTGTCCCGGACGCTTGGTTTCGTGCACGAACTCACGGTGACCGGACGTGTCAAAAGGTATTTACCGCCCAGGTAACTCCTCTCGCCAGACGTTTCGAAACGGCGCGTTTTCCACGCAGCGCAAGGTCGCTTCCACCTTTTGTCGGAGCGGGGCGAGGAAGAAGGAACCTTCCTTTCCCTCGTGTCTTTTTCCTCCCTTTCCCGTCACTTCCGCTTCCGGCCACTTCCGTTTCCTGCCACTCTTTCAGAAGGGCTCCTGACCCTCCAACCACAACAACTACACAACAACTTAATATACTACACACGGAAGCAAAGACCTGCATGGTACTTCACATACATTCACATAAATATGTAACAATATATATATATATATATATATATATATATATATATATATATATATATATATATATATATATATATATATATATATATATATATAAACACTCATATATAAATACAGTATAATGCATCAATACCCCCAATATGGCTCATTAAATTATCCCAGGGTAATTATCGGTGCAGACACTAAACAATAAATTCATTTAAAAAGCCAAACACGCCTTTCAGTTTTATTCACAAGTGGGCCCGTTGGTCCGTTTGACCAAATTTTCATAGGTCTTTCCAGCCTTGTAGCATACTTGCCTTCTGTACTGCTTGAGCATGAGCTTGTCTTAGACTTAGACCAAGCCCAGATGTGCTTGGACAGGGCAGGGGGTAGGGATTATATGTTCGTTATTATTATTGCCAAATGATACTACTATTATTATTATTGTTGTTAATATTAATAGTATTCATTAATATACGCTTTGTTACAATGTTATCATTATTCTGTCATTACCTCCACCACAGGACGTGGATGGAGGTTATGTTGTCACCCCATACTGTCTGTTTGTCCGTTTGCGAACAGGATATCTCAAAAAGTCGTGGATGGATTCGGAGGAAACTTGGTAGACAAGTTGGGTGTGTAACAAAGGAAGACTTGATTCAATTTTGGTGAAGATCCAAATTCGGATCCGGATCAGATAATATTAAGTGATTCTTCACCATTGAGTGATGGGGCTAAAAACAATATAAAACAGGATATCTCAAAAAGTTATGGACGGAATCAGATGAAACTTGGTAGACTGGTTGGGTGTATGACAAGGACAAATCGATTCGATTTTGGTGAAGATTCGGATCCCTTTCCAGATAGGAGAGTTTTAAAATCTTTCAAGTGATTCTCCACCATTGAGCGATTATGGCCAAAAACATTATATAGCATGTCATTTTAAAACGTTGTGGACTACCAATAACAAAACAAGGTGGATGAGTTGGTTAGGTGAGGAGAACAAGCGGATTCGATTTTGGGTCAGGTCCGGATCCAGATCCATGGTATACAAAACGTAAACTGTTCAGCCTGGCGGAAGTATGCTTTCTACCAAGTGCCGTTCTAGTTTATTTTGCAATTAGAATGCCATGCTGTGGTAGGACCTATTAAGCTGATCTAACCCGAACACCTTAACGTGGTGTGCGTTTAAAACATGGGAATCATTCCAGATTTAGTTAGTAGAGATTATAGTGGGGTTAGTAGAGATTTTAACATGATTAAAACACGTCATTTAAAATGTTTAATTCGACAGGACTATTACAAAATTAGGGGTGGGGTTAGTAGAGAAAGCAAATTAAATAAAAACGTTTAATGTATACAAATGAAACAATACATTTGTCATGTATACAAATGGAACAATGGAACAATGTATACAAATGGAACAATCACAATAAAATATGTATAATCCCTCATGTTAATACATGTTGATATTGTTTCACAAATCCACACTACAATTTATTGTACGATCACCAAACAAGCCCTCATTAGTAAATGGACCAACGCAGTCTCCAGCTCCCCCGAAGAGCCCAACAGTTCAAGCTCCCTCACGATCCCTGCACAAAACTGATTGCTCTCAAGACGCACAAAATGGCCTCCTTCCTTGCAATAACCCAAAATGTGCTCTCCTTACCCAACCAATCGCAAAGCTTCTTGCTGCCGCTCGCACTCTCCAAGCACCAATCGCGAAGCTTCTTCTTCGCGCACTCGCTCACCAAGCACCAATCGTGAAGCTTCTTCTTTTACTTCGGCGAGAACCAATTGTGAAGCTTCTTGCTGCCGTCTGCACTCCGCCCATGTCATTCAGGAGGCGTGGCCTGCCGGTCCTGTTCCCTCTCCCACCGAACCATGGTAGCTCCACCTCTCCTGGGTGGGTCTTTACTGTATCGTGTCCATGGAGCGTGATTAGCTTGGCTGGCTGCCGTTTTGCTTGGCCGGCGGCTGCCATAAATGTTAGGGATCACCACAGAGGGTATCACGAACAGGGGAATTAACCTTAAACGCCACTACTAATTAACACGTCATCATCCCTCATATGATGAACATTTAAACACAACCTTAAGCTACTTAGTACATCGAAATGCTCCTACACGTCACATGGTCCATACTATTTCCTATGCAATTCTACCTTTCCTACTGTATTCTCTTACCTACCCCAATAAACGTAACAATATATTAGCTGCAAACACGGGTGCCCGATAACCATAAATTACATAATTTAACTTTCCATCAAAATAACCCACCGGAGCAAGCCCTGGACACTCATACACGGTGTATTCTCCATCGTTGTCATCTTCACTGTCCGTCCCAGACTTTGAATCTGCACCATTATCCTTGTTCCTGATTTTATTTCAAAAAAAAAAAAAAAGTCATGCGGGTTATATTGGAAGTAAAAAAAAAAATCTGAAAAAAATCCTGTGCCTATCAAACTCCAACCATAGTATCAACGGCTTAAAAAGGTGCATTGCAAGTGGCACGGCTACCTTTCCATGGACAGGATTTGCTGTTTCTGGTGCTGGTAATGAAACATCTGAGCACTCTGTGCCAGCTTTCTGTCTTCTGGCTACAAAGGGTGACCCAATGGAAGAGGGGGAGACCGAAGGGAGGGAGATTTTTGGAGAAGCTGACAAAAATGGAACACTGGAGCAAAGGTAACCATAAACATAGAGCAAAACATAGACCCGTACCTGGCTTGGCAGGGCATAAGCTGATGCTTGGGAAGCAAAAGTTCCACAGTCAAGTTTGTCGGAGGACTTTGATTTTCGACGAAGCCTAGAAATGAGGAAAGCAGGCAGAATGGAGAACAAATATACAGTTTAACATGTTTTTAACATTGTATCGGGTTTTAGTTGTGTATCTCATATAAAAGATCGTTGGTGAGGTATGTGGATGGACAAAAGGACCACCGAGGCACTCGGAAACATGGTGGTGGGATGATGAAGTTGGAAAGAGGATTGACGAGAAGAGGAAGAAGTTCAAGGAGTGGCAGAAGGCGAAGGGTACGGGAGCAGAAACAGCAGAGCATGAAAGTTATAAGGCAGCCAGGAAGGCTGCAAAGAAAGAGGTAGCAAAGGCGCAGGAGGCATGTAGGAAAATGTTCGGAGAACGCTTGGATTCGGAAGAGGGTCAGAAAGCAGTATTCAGGATTGCAAAGCAGATAGCGAAAGAGAGGTGTGATGTGATTGGGGTGAGTTGCTTGAAGGATGAAGTGGGACAAATCGTTGTCGACCCAGATGGAATTAAAGGAAGATGGAAAAGGTATATGGAAATGCTGTTGAATACAGAGAATGAATGGGATGGCAACATAGAGAGTAACCCAGTTTTAGGACCGGCAGAGAAGATAATTGAGAAGGAAGTTGAGGAAGCGATAAAAGCAATGAAGGGTAGAAAAGCGGGAGGGCCGACGGGAGTTGTGGGAGATATGTTGAAGGCAGCAGGAAGTTGGGGTGTGAAGAGAATGACAGAGATCTGTAATCTGGTAGTGAAAGAAGGCCGCATTCCAGTGGATTGGGAACTGAGTACCCTCGTCCCTCTATACAAGGGGAAAGGTGACCCTCTGGAGTGTGGCTCGTACCGAGCGATAAAGTTATTGGAGCATGGAATGAAGGTATTGGAAAGGGTGTTGGAGAGGAGGATAAGGAAGAAAGTGAAGATCGACGAAATGCAGTTTGGATTCATGCCAGGAAGAGGAACGACAGACGCGCTTTTCATTGTGAGGCAGTTGCAGGAGAAGTACATGGAGAAGAGGAAGAAGTTGTTTCTTGGGTTTGTTAATCTGGAGAAAGCATTCGATCGGGTTCCACGCAAAGTATTGACATGGGCATTGAGGAAGTTAGGAGTGGAGGAATGGTTGATCAGAGTAGTGATGGCAATGTACAAAAGAGCGCGCACAGCTGTAAGGACAAAGGACGGGAACAGTGGTGAGTTTGAGGTGAAGGTGGGAGTGCATCAGGGGTCGGTACAAAGTCCACTACTATTTGTAGCTGTGATGGAGGTGCTGGCTCAGAACGCAAAGGAGGGTTTACCGTGGGAGTTGTTGTATGCAGATGATCTGGTGTTGATTGCGGAAAGTATGGATGGACTGAAGGAAAAGATGAACACGTGGAAGGAATGTATGGAGACAAAAGGTCTGAAGGTGAATATCGGAAAGACGAAGGTGATGGCAAGTGGTAAAGCATGTGGTGAGGTGGAAAGAACTGGGAAGTGGCCCTGTGCTGTGTGTAGGAAGGGTGTCGGAGTGAACTCCATTCAGTGTACAATGTGCGCTGAGTGGGTTCATCAAAAATGTAGTGGTCTAAGAGGGTCATTAACCAGTGTGGCAGCTACATTCAAATGTAAGGTGTGCACAGAGGGAGCTGCAGATGGAGGAAATGTTGAGTTGGATCTTGGAGATGGCGTGAAGCTGGAAGGTGTGAAAACATTTTGCTACCTCGGAGACATGCTGAATGGAGAAGGTGGACCAGACTCGGCAACGGTTGCTCGAGTGAGATGTGCATGGAAGAAGTTTCGGGAATTGAGTGGCGTGCTGATGATGAGGGGAGTGTCGTTGAAGCTGAAGGGAAAGGTGTATGCTGCATGTGTGAGAAGTGTTATGATTTATGGGAGCGAGACATGGGTAATGAACGTAGAGCAGCAACGAAGGTTGGAAAGGGTGGAAATGCGAATGGTTCGACGGATGTGCGGAGTATCGTTGAGAGAGAGGAAGACAAATGATGAATTGCGAAAGATGATGGGAATAGAGCCTGTGATTGATGCTGTGAAGAGGAACAGGTTGAGATGGTTTGGTCATGTGTTGAGGAAGGATGAAAGTGACTGGTTGAGAAGAGTGATGGAAATGAATGTAGAAGGAAGTAGAAGACGGGGAAGACCAAGAAAGACTTGGCTAAAGATGGTGGAAGAAGAAATGCGGGCAAGGGGGTTAACAAGGAGAGATGCAGAAAATAGGGCAAAATGGAGAAGATTGTCATGGGGACCGCAAGGCTAACCCCCGCTCTAGCAGGGAAAATGGCCTTTAAAATGCATGTTGTTAAAATGCATGTTGTATCTCATATAAAAGATTCTTATCAGTATCAATACATAATGTACCTGTATGCGTAGATTCATACAAAATGTACAAAGAAAAATTAAATTTAGAATATTATATAAATAAATATTATGTCTCCCTACACAGCCAAGGAATTGCAAGTTGGGGAAATATGTATTATTACCAAACGCACGCAAAGCGAAAAGCGGGGTTAAGCAATTATTGGAACTCACCCCTGTCCGTTCATCCACAAATGTCAGTTTATGATCGAAGAACAATTTAATTTCAATTGAATGTTCTATTTTGAACTAAAATTGGAAAACGAACCTGTAGTTTAGCAGTACTTCAGCTCTTAATTCGACCCGATCGTGCATATGCAGGGAGGAGTGAGATTTTTTATTATTATTCTGTCTGCCTGTCTGATAGTCAAACACAATTAAAAATCATTCCAAACAGGAAACTATTTTTAAAGACATCATAAAGGACACAAACAAAAGACACAAATAGTCAGGTTCCTTGTGTAATTTCGCCGGAATTTCTTGGAGAGTAGCAAACCTATAGATTTTTGAGAAGTTTAGGATCTATTTTTTTTTTTAAATGATGTTTCGGATTTTTTCAATCTGTTGGTTGCCATGGAAACAGCAGATTTGGGATGAAAATCACTTTTTTCTAAATTTAAATTTAAAGAATTCTTAAACAATACAAGATAACCAACTGATGATGGATTACACTTAAATAGCTAACAATGGATTTTATAAGAGAATGAAATGTTGCATTTTAAATGTTGGTTGCCATGGTAACAGTAGTTTTGGGGTAAAAACGCTTTTGGGGTAAAAATCTGAAACATGGATTTTCTGTTTTGAGCTAATGAATTTTTATTATATTTGCAGGACCAACGACAGGATGGATGAGGTACCACTGAGTGGCGCGGATCCCTGCCAGGTGAAAGAATCAACGAACTGGTCAAAATGCGTTCTGTGCCAAGATGATTCTTCCCAGAAAGGAGCCTTGGTGTTGCAACCAAAAGTCGAGTCATTCCGCCGTTTGATAGAGACAATACAGGAGCGATCCACTTTTCAGGACGCTGATTATGTACAGATTCATAAACGACTAGACGGGACGTCAGCTGAACTGTTGCAAATGAAGAATGCTGTCTGGCACCGAAAATGCCATTCTAACTTAACTAACAAGGATCAAATTCATTGGGCCAGGGTTCGTTATGATCAGGCACTTTCATCAGGATCGCATATCGACAAAGGGCCAGGTCGCAAGAGGAAAAGGTCCGATGTATGTGTGGAGTCATCAGGCTCCTCCACACCATTCACTCGGTCTTCCACAGAACCCTATGACAAGGCTTTGTGTTTCTTTTGCCAGAGGAACGATGGTAAACCTATTTACGTTGTTCGGAGTGACAGTGCGGGCAAATCTCTGAGAGACGCTGTTGAGGTTGCTCAGAACCCTGTGTTTATGACTCGATTGAACACTGCTATAGCACCAAGTGATGCACATGCAATAGACGTTATGTACCACAGATCTTGCTGGACGAAAAATGTCTTCCATGTCCTACGAGATCACGATGCCAAAGGAGGGAAGGAAAGAGCATCAATGACACAAGTTGTGAGTTTAATTGAACTGATCAACTTGGTAGACATCCTAACCAAGCAGCAAACTCAACTATGTATGGAGGAAATCGAGACAACTTATGTTAACCTTCTAGGTGGTATAGATGCCTTAGTACATCACGTGCCCACATTCAGCCGGAAATGGCTGAAGGATAGAATCTTACAGGCATTACCAAATTTGAGGTCAGTGCTCCCAAAGAACAGACGGAAGTCTGCTATTCTCTATTCACTGGAGACATGCGAGGAGGATATGGTCAATGCTAGCATTACAAATGACGATACCATGGACCATATGGATGCCATATACAAAGCAGCTTTGCTGGTTCACAAGAGTATCGAGAATTTCTCAAGCAAAGATCAGCAGGATGAATATATACAAGTTTCTAGCAGTGAACAGGACGTTCCCAGCGAGCTTAGGGCAATGGTACGTTGGATAATGCTTGGTCCAGTGGAAGCGATGCAATCAGAAGCACGGACATCAGTTGTGGACAGATCAGTATTAACTGTAAGCCAAACCATCATGTACGGCCTCAAGTCTAGGAGGCAGGTGAAGTACAAACCACAGAATGAATCCGCTGCATTTCGTCCGCAACGTCAAAGGGAAAATCCCAATGTGATTGGTATGGCTCTAGCTGTCCACCATGACACCAGGAACAAAAAGATGGTGGACCTTCTCAATGCACTGGGGTACTGTGTTTCATACAGACATATCTTGCTTCTTGAGACATCGATTGCAAATGCTGTGGTTCAAAACACTGCACTGTTTCAAGGATTGTATGTTCCACCAATTCTCAAGCGAGGACGACTACCGGTCTTTGGTTTTGACAATACCGACTTTGAAGAGGATACTCCTAATGGCAAGGACACAACCCATGGAACCATTGTAGTAGTGTTTCAGAAGTCAGATGGTGCCGGAGAGACAATAGCACCCCCTCTACAGATCACAGAAGCAAAGAACTTGACTGTTACTCCGTACCATACGGACATTATACCATGTAACAAGCCAAACCCGGTTAGAGGTTCTAGAGATGGACTGGAGGAGTTCACAGTCAATAAGACAGGTGTTGACAAACACTACCAGCTGACACACCTGGGCTGGGTCTTAGCATCGGTTCTCTCCAGAACAAACACAGAAGGGAATCTTACAAAACTCCCATGTTGGGCTGGCTACAACTCTCTCCTTCCAACACGCTCGTTCTCAGTGACGCAGGTCGGAGCTCTGCCTCTACTTCCAGAGGTAGCACATGAGTGGTCAACACTAATGACTGTGCTGGAGCAATGTCGCAGATTGAAGGAGCTTGCTGTTGGGAAAGATCACCCAACTGTCATTTCTTGTGACTTGGCCCTCTATGAGAAAGTAGTTCAGCTACTGGATGCTCGGCCTGACTTAAAAGGCATAATTGTTCCCAGATTGGGAGAGCTGCACGTTGTCATGGCTGCATTGAGAGGTCTGGGTGCATCCATAGAGAACTCTGGCATAGATGATGCTTGGACAGAAGCCGATGTTTATGGATCTGCAACTACAAGACAGATACTGAAATGCACCCATTACAAACGCTCGCTACAAGCTCACATATACTCGTATGTGGCACTCTCTGAAATGGCAATCGAAGAATTCTTCAAGAACAATCCGCATCTCAAGGAAGTGTGCGTTGTTGCAACAGATAAGGTTCAAACTGCTTGTGGAGAACATGACAAAGCCCTGAAAGCTGAATGAGTGAAGAAAGCCAGCAACTGCCTGCTCCAAGTCATCATCGATGCGAACTTGGTAGAGAGACTTCATGAATGGGAGACCAGCCGCTCAAAGAATGCCATGTTTAAGGCCATGATGAACTACCTTCACAGAGTAGAGGTGATTCTGCATTTCGTTGCAGCTTCATGGAATGCTGACT
Organism: Myxine glutinosa; assembly: GCF_964187855.1. NCBI lineage: Eukaryota > Metazoa > Chordata > Myxini > Myxiniformes > Myxinidae > Myxine > Myxine glutinosa. The sequence continues at coordinate 86,725,604 of NC_136273.1, read as the reverse complement.
TAAACCTTCATCTTCAAGCCGGTGAAGAACTCAGCAAGATATTTTTCGCCATGGACAGAATCAAGTACAAGCGGCTCTGGCCAAGGTACATATCTGACATGTATGCGCTGAAGTCCAGCCATCCAGCGACATGGAGGGAGCTCGAAGCAGGCAATATCTCAGTCACCAAGAATACTATCCCATTTGTATCGATCGGAGCAGACCACGCTGTTGAGTATCTGAACAGATTGCTGAAGGTTCACTCAGGTCTGATTGGCATATCAAATAATGCAAATGCCAGACAACGATTCTTTTTGGCTGCACCGGAACTGTCACGTCTGTCTTGCGAGTTTAAGGGACAGTTTGGACTCAAGGAAAGTGAGATTAGAGAGCACCATGGCCTTTCTCCAAGTGTCATCAAGCGTGAACACAATGCAATTGACCGAATCAAGACTGCCATACTTAGTCATGGGAATCCATTTGAAGTTGAGGGTAACCAGCTCTTCAATGTAGTCACCCATGCTTATGTGCCAGAAGAATTTGTACCACAGATACTGAATATTGATGAAACAGGACAGAAGCTCTATGAAGAGTTTGTTGCTGAACGGATCAATGGTGATGTCAGCCTATGGGCACCAGTGAAGAAGGAGAAGAACAGAATGTACAAGTCTGGCAATGCAACACTAGCAATCAAGATTAGGGACAAGACAGTGGATCTAAAAGAAACCAAAGATTTGTATGGTAGACTGATGGTGCTCTCCAGATCCAGCAGGGATGTGAACCAAAAGGACGCAATTGGCAACTTTGAGTTCACTGTGACCTGTTTGCACCAGACGGTAGCTTACTTTCTTGCACAGACAAGTCAAAGCTTATCCACATCTTGGAGAAGTTTGCCAACGAGGCACAGTCTTCTCCAGAAGATGAGGAGCTTGATGCCACACACATGGCACCAGTGTCCACTGATCTTGCAACCGATGGCAGTACATGCACTAGCAAGAAGCTCGCAGTCATAGATGGAATGGTTGTTGTCCAGAAAATGACCAAGAAACCAGCAACGGTGGTGACTGTGAAGGATCTCAGTGAATGTTTCAATGATAGGGTGTTGAGTCTGACCAGGGGCTTCGAACACATAATACTTGTTTTTGATACATACAAGCAAGATTCCCTCAAGAGCACAACCAGAGCCAAACGACGTCATGGAAAGGCACCTGTCCAGTATCAGGTCAAGGATGATACCAGTATCAAACACATCACGATGAGCCGATTTCTGTCTCATGATCAAACCAAGGCTGATTTGACGGACTACTTGGCAGAGAAAACTCTAGAATACAACCGTGATTCAACCAAGGTGGTAGTTGTCTCAGCATCTGGTCGGACGTCAAGCAACAGGAGTCTCCAATTTGAGGCAGATAACCATGAGGAGGCCGACATGCTGATGATCAAGCAAGCAATAGCCGCATCACAGCAACATAAGGGAGATGTTGAGCTGACGATATTCTCACCTGATACAGATGTGCTAGTTCTTGCAATAGCAAACTATCATCTGCTGCCAAGACACACATCTATCTCAATGGCATCTATTGTTATCCAAATTGAGATAATCTGGAAGGCCCTTGGTGAGGAGAGAGCCCAGGCATTGCCAGCCTTCCACGCTTTCACAGGTGCCGATAATACTGGGCGGTTCGCTAGACTTGGAAAGGCAAAGTGGTTCCAGTGCTATCTGAAGGCCGATGACGACATAGTAGCTGCCTTTGCTACGCTCTGTACGGATGCTGAAATGTCAGAGGACCTGTACACAACTTTAGCTAGATTTGTCTGCTCAGCTTATTGTCCAAAAGGTGTCAATATTTCCAGCATCCCTGAACTTCGGTGGCATCTCTTCTGTAAGAACATGGCTGAGAACGACAGGCTACCACCAACTGTTGGTGCTCTGAGACAGCATATCATGCGGGTACATATCCAGGCATATGTGTGGGGTCAATCAGCCATTTCTCAGCAAACATTTCTTGATCCATTGAAGAATGGATACCACAAGGACACGTGTGATCAACTCAAACCGACTACCACAGACATTCTCCCTGCACCAAAGGCAATTATCGAGATGGTAAGGTGCCAGTGCAAGACTGAATGTTCATCACAGAGATGTTCCTGCCGGGCCAAGAACCTAACATGCACTGATCTTTGCATGTGCAGCACTTTGTGTGAGAATGACGAGGACTCAAACATTGAAAGGCAGGACCACAATAGCGATGCTGACGATGGCAATGATGAGTGACATTGGAGTCAGTGATGCCATACCTGCTTTTGGCAAATTAGCATAATTACTTGTCAGCTGTTTTAACGATGACAATAGAGTCGTTCTTCTGAAGTAGAATACGTAGCATCGAGTAGATAGTTGAAACTCTAAACCAGCATTGGACAACAGTCTGGCTCAATGATTGAGTGTTGTTTGTTTTACGAATAATGCAACTGCTCCGGCCTATCGGCTTATCGGAACGTTCTCGGCATCATGCAATAATCATGTTACTACTATTATTTCAATACATATAATAAGAGTTTTATCCCAAACATAGCTTTTGGCATGACAACCTTAAAGCCAAGTTGCACTCAATTCATATTCGGACCGTCACTGATCACTATATTCTATCATGCGTTACTTGATTCAAGTACTGAAAGCAATGCATTAAAAACGTTAATTTGAACAAATTTAAAGCAGTTTCCATGGCAACCATTACTCAAAGTGCAGATATATATAATCTGTATCAAGAACAGTCCTCTAGTTAACAGTTATGCATCATCAGTTACTTCCTTGCGAGTAATTTTGAATTTTCAGAGCTAAAATTCGAAAAATTGGTTTTTTGCCCCAAAACGACCTATTTGACCATGTTATGTACATTTAAAAAAATCTGAAACATGGATTTTCTGTTTTGGCATTGTTTAAACTTTCCAAAAATGTGAGGGTTGGCAACTCTCCAAAATATTCCAGCGAGCGTCAGATTATGGACACAAGAAACCTGACTAAAATAACAAAGGTAATGTGTCAAGTAAGGTGGTGTAATAGACACTGTCAACAGTGGTAAACTTCGGGAATTATTTTTTTGGATGACTTTTAAAATCATTATTTTATTTCAACTAATTATGTACAGTGCCTTCAGAAAGTATTCACATCCCTTGCTTTTTCACATTTTGTTTTGTTACAGCCTGAATTCACAATTGATTAAATCGAGATTTCTTGTCAATGATCTACACAAAATACCCAATGATGTCAAAGTGGAATTTATTTTTTTTAGAAAATTTTCCAAAATAATTAAAAATGAAAAGCTGAAATGTCTTGGGCCAATACAACCCCTTTGCTATGACACTCTAAGTTGAGCTCAGGTGCATCCAATTTCCTTTGATCATCCTTGAGATGTCTCTACAACTTGATTTGAATCCACCTGCGGCCAATTCAATTGATTGGACATGATTTAGAAAGAACACACCTTTCCATATAAGGTCCCACAGTTGACAGTGCATGTCAGTGCAGAAACTTTATCATGAGGTCTAAGGACCTGTCCATAGAACTCCAAGATAGAATTGTGACATAGATCTGGAGTAGGGTATAAAACAATTTCTAGTGTTGAGGGTTCCCAAGAGCTCTATGATTAGGAAATATCATATCTTCCCCGATTCAAAACCTTAATCTTTTCTACCACCGTTAATCCACCCCAAACCCACCTCCTTCAAATTCCCTGTTTTCTTTCCTGAAATCCCCTGTAGTGTCCATCTTGTTTATCCCGTGTAACCCACCCCAGCCCTCTCCCTTCAACAGATTGTCTAATGTCTCTGTTCCCTACTGTTGTTGCACTTTCCTCTCCCTCCCCCTCTTGTTTCCCGCTCCCTATATTATATGTTCTATGTGTTACCTCTTATACGAGCCTCGACTGACTATACAAAAAAAAAAATACAAAGATTATGGAACTACCCAGACTCTTTCTAGAGCTGGTCGTCCGACCAAACTGAGCAACTGGGCAAGACAAGAACCTTGGTCAGGGAGGTGACCAATAACCCAATGACTACTATGACAGAACTACAGAGTTCCTTGGCTGAGATAGGAGAATCTGCCTGAAGGACAACAGTCTCTGCAGAACTTCTCCCATCTCGACTTTATGGTAAAGTAGCCAGACGGAAGTCACTCCTGAGAAAAAGGCACATGACAGCACGCCTGAAGTTTGTAAAAAGGCACGTGAAAGACTCAGAGCATGAGGCAAACGATTTTGTGATGAGATTTGAAAATTTAACTCTTTGGCCTGAATGGAAAGCACTATGTCTGGCAGAAACCAAGCACAGCTCATCACCCATCTAACACCATCCCTACTGTAAAGCATGGTGGTGGCAGCATCATGCTATGCGGATGCTTTTCAGCGGCAGGGACTGGGAGACTTGTAAGTATAGAGGGAACAATGATTGGAGCCAAATACATGCAAATCCTTGAGGAGAACCTACTTCAAAGTGCAAAAAATCTAATTAGATATTTCTGTATTTCATTTTTAATTATTCTGTAAAAATTTCTAAAAAAAAAAAAAATCCACTTTGACATTGTGGGATATTATGTGTAGATCAGTGACAAAAAAATCTCAATGTAAACCATTTTAAATTCAGGCTGTAACACAATAAAAAGTGAAAAAAGTCAAGGGGTGTGAATACTTTCTGAAGGCACTGTAATAATAATCGCACACCATCAATTCATTACTGATAAATCCTCTTCAGATTTGACATGGAGGTACCTCAATCCAATACACCCAGACACCTTCATTTTTTTAAAATTCAGGGCCCCATTCTTATTTTCTTCCATGTGTCAAAGATGAAACTAAACATCACACGTTGCCTTGTCATTCCCTTGTATTAGAGTCTATTGAGATGAGATTTGGCACAAAATATGCTTTCAAACAAAAGAGTGCTATATCTTTTGTTACAATATAACTTCTTTTCCTCAGATCCACACACAATCCCTTGCATCCCCAAACATTCTATCTATGCTCCACCAATAGCTCATGATCATCCAGTCAATCATTGCAGGTTGTACAGGCTCGCACGACTTACTGGCACCAGATGAACGTTGCCAACAGTGATCCAACTGTTGCGGCCACAATGAGGAAAGTCACGACAACTTGGAAAGGACAAGCAGAAAAGGAGAGAACAGAGACAAGTTACTTTCACAAGGAAACATAAAGTTAAAGAATCGTGAGGATGACGTTTTATTGTCCTAAATAATTGAAACTGAAAAACAATAATAATTTATTCAAAATTAGGAACATGTTATCACTTTACAATATCACCTTAAGATGGATACTTTTCGCCATAGGAGGGTCTCATTTCACCTTTTAATATCCGTATAAAAGGGATTAATTACAAGAACCCAAAAGAAAAATACACATTAAAAAAAAAAAACACTTAAACAAACAACATGTACATGGAATGACACAAATGTATAACGTGGAATAGACTGCAAAGCCAGTAGTAAATTACAATGGCATTTAAGTAGAGCGCACATCTCTGCCAGGCTGAACAATTTACGTTTTTTAACCCACCGATAAGCCGGATCTGCATCCGAACCTGAACCAAAATCGAATCCGCTTGATCCCGTCACCTACCCAACTCATCCACGAAGGTTTGTCAAAATTCGTCCACAACTTTTTGAATATATCGTGCTATATATCGTTTTTGGCCCCACCCCTTCATTGGTGAAGAATCACTTCTTCTTTTTTTTTTAATCACATGATCCGGACGGATCCAGTTCTTCACCAAAATCTAATCAATTCGTCCTTGTCACATAACCAACATCTCCACAAAATTTCGTCCGAATCCATCCACAACTTTTGGAGATATCGGGCTACGTATCGTTTTTGCCCTATCGCTCAATGGTGAAGAATCACTTAAAAATTATAGTATCTGGATTTGGATCTGCAGCAAAATCTACTCAATTAGTCCTCGTCGCACATCCAACCTGTCCACAAAAATTTTTCTGAATCCATAACTTTTTGAAATATCCTGCTCACAAACAGACAAAAAACAGACAGGGGTGAAAACATAACCTCAGTCCACCGTTGGTGGCCGAGGTAATAAATACAAGTGCAACAAAAATAATGCTTTTACAATAGGCAAAATTGAGAGACACTATGTTAATAGAAACAGGTGACACCTGCGCATTTACGAAGCAAACATACCAATGATCATTCCATCCGAATCCGTGTGCAGGTGGACAAGTTCAGGAGCCAAAACCTTTCTGCTGGAACCCGAAGGTTGGTCTATTTCATTCAACGGCAAAGAAACAACATAGATTACCACATAATCTTAGATAAGATGATCAAAGCAGGAAGCAGCTGAAGGCAGTGCAGGGAGGAGGCGTGGGCAATGCGGGGTGAGGGGGAGGGGAAGGGGAGGTGTGGCCAAGGTCAGCACAGGGGAGGGTGTGGCTGGGTGCAGCATGGGGGGTGGGGGGGAGCTGAAGGCAGTGCAGGAGGGGGGCGCTTCAGGGCAATGTGGGGGACAGGGCAGTCAAAGTTAGCACGGGGGGGAGGGGGCTTAGGGCAGCGCAGGAGCCGGGGTCAGCTGAGGACGGCGCAGGGGGTGGACGACGTGGAGAATGAAAATCAAGACAGCAAAACAAAAGAAAATACAAAGCCAAGTTTCCAAGCGTAAATATGTGAAAAGAGAGAACTGTCCTTTTGCAAAATAAATAATTTATAACAAGACATTTCTTACGTGGCTGTGATATTGTTGTGGGGTTATTCAAAATAGTAGATGCCATGGAAGGTGCTTCGGTATTTGACATTTTTTCCTTGTCAAGTTGATCCTTTTGAACTACAAAAGGAAAGGGAGAAAACCAACATAAAATTACAATATAGTTAAGGTTACACAAGGATAGACGATACACAAGGAAAGTAGAACGGCACTCGGTAGAGCGCAAACCTCCGCCAGGCTGAACAGCTCACGTTTTGTATCTGACTGATAGGGCGGATCTGGATCCGGACCTGAATCAAAATCTAAATCGGCTTTTTTTTTCTTTTTTTTCCCCCTTTTTTGGATACAAGATCGAGGCTTGTGTAAGAGCTAAAATTTACATTTATAAGAGCTAAAATAAATATAAATAAGAGCTGAATAATAAAAATTAAAAATGTAACGGCTTATTCTTGTCATCTAACCAACTCATCCACCTACATTTGTCATAATCCATTCACAACTTTCTGAGATATCCTGTTCTAAGATAGACCAACAGACATGGGTGAAAACATAACGTCCGCCCACTGTTGGTGGTGGAGGTAAATATGGTCATGTAAATGTATTTATCAGTCACTGTTGTCGAGTCTTGCTTACAGGTCTTCCCACTCGTTGTGCAAGGCAGGATCATCATTTCCCCCCACTTATATTTCAGGTTCATAGGTGTATTGTAGTATTGCCCCAATACCTACAATCAACATTGGAATCCTCATCCTCAAAATTCCTCAAAATTTTCATCCTCAAAAATCAAATCTCAAAATCAAAATCTCAATCAAATCTCAATCTCAAATCTCAAATCTCAATTCAAATCTCAATCTCAATCTCAATTCAAATCTCAATCTCAATCAATCTCAAATCTCAATCAAAATCAAAAAATCATCCTCAAAATTTGGAAAATCTTTGTCCAAGAATACAACGTCAAATTTGCCATTTTTTATGAGTGGCCTGGTCATATCGAATAGCACGTGTCGAATTCTATATTCAAATCTATATCGAATAGCACACGTCGGGTTGTTTACCAAATTGTTTCTTTCGATGATGTCACAACCAGAGCGCCCTGCTCATGGAGTTTATTTCATGGGCAGTACTCACGAACTAGACCTTTTCAGTTGTACATATCAAACTAGAACAGCATTGGTAGAGAGCATTCCTTCCTCCACCAGGCTGAACAGTTAATGTTTTCTATCCCACTGATAGGCCGGATCTGGATTCGGACCTGAACCAAAATCGAATCATTTCGTCCGTGTCACATACGGTACATCTCTGTCAAATTTAGCCTGAATACGTCGACCTTTTGAGATATCGTGTTCACAGACTAACAAACAAACAGACAGACAGACAGGGGTGAAAACATAACCTCCAACCACCTTTGGTGGCAGAGGTAATAATAGAAGAAAAAAAAACACAAAACTCAAATAGCTCTTTAATTATTGATTACATCCGCCAAATAAGATCGGCGGATGTTATGTTTTCACCCGCCTGTCTGTGAACAGGATATCTCATAAAGTTGTGCACTGAATCGGATGAAACTTGGTGGACAGGTCGGGTGTATGACAAGTACATGATTCTTCACCAATGAGAGATAGGGCCAAAAAACAATAAATACCACGATATTTCAAAGTTGTGGACGGATTCGGACACAACCTGGTGGATGAGTTGGGTATTTGAGGTTAGTTTCCTTTTAAGATACGTAAAAAGATCGTGCTGAAGAAATCGTGAATTATTTAATCATGGAATCTTGGTTGGTGTCGTGATATGAAAAGTGTGGGGAGAGGTCGTCACACCAGGAAATGAGGCCTGGTCATACCTCGAATCGGCAATTCTTCAGAAGGGCCTCTCTGTTCCTCAATTGCCTCATGGAGAAACTTCAGCAGGTTATCAGGAAGGTTTGAAAGCATGGCTTGGACATCTATAGGTGGGATTAGAGGGCAAGGCATAATGGTAATTTAGGATAAATGTAGAATGAATAACTAGATTTGGCAGTGAAGGTTAGTGTCCATCTGCATCAATGAACAGGTAGAACACTGGAAGAAATGAAGAGGACGTTGATCGAGGTATGCTAATCGCTGTGGGAAGCAAGGAGGATGATTGACGTTTTCGCCGTTAACAAAACAAAAGGGGACGGTAAAAGGGATTATGGATAAACCACCTTTAGAGGCCATTTTTCCCTGCAGAGCAGGGGTTGGCCTTTTTTGGGCACCGTGGTCCCCTTTTTGAAGCAATATTTTACAGCCGGATGCCCTTCCTGCCGCCAACCCTGTTAGTCGCCTCTTGCGACACACAAGGAATTACCAGCAAGCTGGTACTCGATTTGCAGACCTTGGAAGGATGACAGGCTGAGTCAACCCCCCCTGGCATCAATTCAGCGATCGACCAGGATTCAAACCCAGGATCCTGGGATCCCAAGCCAGCACCCTAACCGCTAAGCCAACACCAGGCATAAAGGGATTATGGTTAACCCTTTGAGTACGGATGACGTCCAGTGCCGCAACCTGCGAAAACGTTTTGTGTACAGATGATGTTACTACACATCATCGACTATACCTATAAATAGATCGGCAGTACGTGGTTGCATTCCCATACCAAAATGCCAAATTAATCCCGTACCGGGGGTATTTTTATCAAAAAAAAAAATCCGATACTCAAAGGGTCAAAAAAAAAGAAAGAAAAAAAAAGAGAAAATAAAGTGCAGCAACAGGATGGGGAATAAAAGAGCGGGAAACAAAACCTTCAACAATTCAAAGGCTCACCGGGGTATATAAGTTACGGTAGATCTGGCAATAAATGATGAAGTAGATCTACATGCGGACGGAGTCGCACTCACTGACACGCAGACCAATTACATCGGTCTCTCCGGTCCCTTTGGGAACGGGCGGGGCCAATAATCAGGTAAAGACTATTCACAACGTTTGAGTAAACATCCATTGCTCACCGTAGTCTCTTTGCGCTGTCCTTGGCTCAACTTTGAAGATCGAGCTTCGAGTAGACGAATCCCTTTCACGCTCTGCAGCTTCATCCCTCCAAGAGCTCATTCTTCTGGTGGAACTATCACTCCTCTGCAATCCCACCCTGTCCTCAAATATCCCGCTTCTAGCATTTCCTCTATACCCTCTTTCCCTCTCACCATGTGATTTTTCTGTTCCACGTTCAGAACCAGTCCCTATTCTAAGACCATATGAACCAGTACGAGTACCATAATTACCATATCTTCGACCGTCAGTCATTTCCTCCTTACGGTAATTTTCACGAATTCCTCCTTGACTTTTACTCCCATCATAGTAATCTTGGCCTGCACGACCTCTGTGTCTTTGTTGACTGCCCCCATGGTAACCATATCCATCATGTTCTCTATTGGCATTAGAGTCATATTGCTTTTTGTCCCCTCTTACATCGCCAGAATCATAAGTTCTCGCTTCGTCACCATGAAAACTATGGCTTCTGCTTGCGGAATTTGCATGGTAATCGTACCGGCGGCCCTTGTCACTCGATTCCCAGTTGTTGTTTCTTTCAAGAGATTTACTTCGACCACCACTCTTAGTACTATGGTGATCGTAGCCATTGCTTTGTCCGTCTTTACCACGATCAGGATAATGGTCACGATCATTCCATACAATGCAACTTCCATCCAGCCGCCAGTAGTGGTGTGGCAGGCAGGAGCCACAGTGGTGGGAGTCAGACCGGCAGGGCTCACGCCCCATCGCAGCGCACGACAAGGCACCCGGGCACCTCAAACCCTCACCTGGAAATGCACCGTTTCAGCAAGTTAGTCTGCAATCAGAAAAAGCTCAATTCCACATTTATAAGAACCTCGTTGCATTAACATTTGCTGCTCTGTGCTGCACCTCGTACGACCACAAACATCCTTCGGAGCAATTATTAATCCTGTTCATCGTCCATCGTGAAGCGGCACTAATAGGGCATGACAGTTGAGAACAATGAGAATACATTTGAAGTAAAGTACAATGAGATTGCAAGTGGAGTAAAAGTCGTGGGTGTTGCCATCAGCAGCCCTCTCTCTCTCCCAATCCGACTCACCGGCACACCCAAAGCCTCTGACTCACTGCCGTTGATCCATGTTTTTTGTTCATGCCAACGCTGCTGAGTTCACCTTTACGCTTCCCAAATGAAAGGATTCCCGAGCCTGGTTTCGAATCTGGCCCAAATATAAACTGTCATCCCGGTGTTTCACAGGTCGGGTGATTCATCAACGTGTGTGCGGTTTTTTAGATGGATGTTCCTCCACATCTGCCAGCATTAGTTGGTGGATAAAAAAAGACCCCAAGGTGCCCTTCACGAAAAGTGGGCGAGTTATTGCCAGCACCATGAACAACAAACACAACATGCATTTTAAGGCCATTTTCCCTGCTAGAGCGGGGGTTAGCCTTGCGGTCCCCATGACCATCTTCTCCATTTTGCCCTATTTTCTGCATCTCACCTGGTTAACCCCCTTGCCCGCATTTCTTCTTCCACCATCTTTAGCCAAGGCTTTATCGGTCTTCCCCATCCTCTACTTCCTTCTACATTCATTTCCATCACTCTTCTCAACCAGTCACTTTCATCCTTCCTCAACACGACCAAACCATCTCAACCTGTTCCTCTTCACAACATATATCACAGGCTCTATCACAGGTTCCCATCATCTTTCGCAATTCATCATTTGTCTTCCTCTCTCTCAACGATACTCTGCACATCCACCGAACCATTCGCATTTCCACCCTTTCCAGCCTTCGTTGCTGCTCTACGTTCATTACCCATGTCTCGCTCCCATAAATCATAACACTTCTCACACATGCAGCATACACCTTTCCCTTCAGCTTCAACGACACTCCCCTCCTCATCAGCATGCCACTCAGTTCCCGAAACTTCTTCCATGCACATCTCACTCGAGCAACCGTTACCGAGTCTGATCCACCTTCTCCATTCAGCATGTCTCCGAGGTAGCAAAATGTTTTCACACCTTCCAGCTTCACGCCATCTCCAAGATCCAACTCAACATTTCCTCCATCTGCAGCTCCCTCTGTGCACACCTTACATTTGAATGTAGCTGCCACACTGGTTAATGACCCTCTCAGACCACTACATTTTTGATGAACCCACTCAACACACATTGTACATTGAATGGAGTTCACTCCGACACCCTTCCTGCACACAGCACAGGGCCACTTCCCAGTTCTTTCCACCTCACCACATGCTTTACCACTTGCCATCACCTTCGTCTTTCCGATATTCACCTTCAGACCTTTTGTCTCCATACATTCCTTCCACTTGTTCATCTTTTCCTTCAGTCCATCCATACTTTCTGTAATCAACACCAGATCATCTGCATACAACAACTCCCACGGTAAACTCTACTTTACGTTCTGAGCCAGCACCTCCATCACAGCTACAAATAGTAGTGGACTTAGTAGCGACCCCTGATGCACTCCCACCTTCACCTCAAACTCACCACTGTTCCCGTCCTTAGTCCTTGCAGCTGTGCGCGCTCTTTTGTACATTGCCATCACTACTCTGATCAACCATTCCTCCACTCCTAACTTCCTCAATGCCCATGTCAATACTTCGCGTAGAACCCTATCGAATGCTTTCTCCAGATCAACAAGCCCAAGAAACAACTTCTTCCTCTTCTCCATGTAATTCTCCTGCAACTGCCTCACAATAAAGAGCGCGTCTGCCGTTCCTCTTCCTGTCATAAATCCAAACTGCATTTCGTCGATCTTCACCTTCTTCCTTATCCTCCTCTCCAACACCCTTTCCAATACCTTCATTCCATGCTCCAATAACTTTATCGCTCGGTACGAGCCACACTCCAGAGGGTCACCTTTCCCCTTGTATAGAGGGACGAGGGTACTCAGTTCCCAATCCACTGGAATGCGGCCTTCTTTCACCACCAGATTACAGCTCTCTGTCATTCTCTTCACACCCCAACTTCCTGCTGCCTTCAACATATCTCCCACAACTCCCGTCAGCCCTCCCGCTTTTCTACTCTTCATTGCTTTTATCGCTTCCTCAACTTCCTTCTCAGTTATCTTCTCTGCCGGTCCTAAAACTGGGTTACTCTCTATGTTGCCATCCCATTCATTCTCTGTATTCAACAGCATTTCCATATATCTTTTCCATCTTCCTTTAATTCCATCTGGGTCCACAACGATTTGTCCCACTTCATCCTTCAAGCAACTCACCGCCATCACATCACACCTCTCTTTCGCTATCTGCTTTGCAATCCTGAATACCGCTCTCTGACCCTCTTCCGAATCCAAGCGTTCTCCGAACATTTTCCTCCATGCCTCCTGCGCCTTTGCTACCTCTTTCTTTTCAGCCTTCCTGGCTGCCATATAACTTTCATGCTCTGCTGTTTCTGCTCCCGTACCCTTCGCCTTCTGCCACTCCTTGAACTTCTTCCTCTTCTCGTCAATCCTCTTTCCAACTTCATCATCCCACCACCATGTTTCCGAGTGCCTCGGTGGTCCTTTTGTCCATCCACATACCTCACCAACGGCTCCCAACAGACTATCTTTCATTGACATCCAACCACTTTCAAGCTCAACCACATTATCCTTTACCCTACTCAGCCTCTCTTTTAATGCCTCCCTTACTGTCACCTCTTTCAACCTCCACACCTTCATTCTCGGTTGGTACTTCACCGCCGAACTCTCCTCGCACCTTTCACCCTTATGTCGCAGACAACCAAGTGGTGCTGTGAAACAGCCTCCTCCCCCGGGATCACCTTTGTGTCCCGGAGGTGCCCCCTAACCTGTCTCGCCTACGCACCATCAGGTAGTTAACGGTTGTCGTCGACCCACCTGACGTGTATGTAACAAGCTTATTATCCTCTTTCTGGAACTGAGTATTACAAATCAACAAATCAGCTCCATCAGCAAACTCCAAAATCCTTTCACCTTCTCCTCTTTGCCAGCACCATGAACAAATTACAAATTCCTGCCCAAATCCCCTTCAGCCGAACAGAGACAGCCGGTTCGTGAACAATTTGGCCCAAAACGTTCCTGTCAGATCCCACGGGGGATTAATTGGCTTTGTTTCACAAATGGTAGTAGAAAAGTAGTTGTGGTGAATATAATAACCAACACAAACTTGAAACCATGAAACAGTGTTTCGAGGAAATACTCATTGGTGTTCAGCTCCTACTGACCCTGGTTTTCTATAAACTACATACCGCACACACATGGCCAACCACCAGAAAAAGTCTTTGCACCACACCACCACCGCCATAACCACCAGCAAATGCACGGCACCACCACGGACGTTCCAAGCACTGCAACTCCACCACCACCACCACCACCACCACCACCACCAACGATGTATGCATCACATCAGCAAGGACCATTTATGCAATGAGCCACTGACGGTCTATACACATCGCACCACCACCGACGGTCTATATACACCGCACCACCACCGACGGTCTATATACACCACACCACCACCGAGGGTAGCTATACACTGCACCACCACCGACGGTCTATATACACTGCAGCACCACTGACTATATACACCGCACCACCACTGATGGTCTATATACACTGCACCACCACCGACGGTCTATATACACTGCACCACCACCGACGGTCTATATACACCGCACCACCACCGAGGGTAGCTATGCACTGCACCACCACCGACTATATACACCGTACCACCACCGACGGTCTATATACACCGCACCACCACCAACAGTCCATATACACCGCACCACCACAGACGGTCCATATACACTGCACCACCACAGACGGTCCATATACACTGCACCACCACCGACGGTCCATATACACCGGACCACCACCGACGGTCCATATACACCGCACCACCACCGAGGGTCTATATACACCGCACCACCACCGACGGTCTATATACACTGCACCACCACCGACGGTCTATATACACCGCACCACCACCGACGGTCTATATACACTGCACCACCACCGACGGTCTATATACACCGCACCACCACCGAGGGTCTATATACACCGCACCACCACCGACGGTCTATATACACTGCACCACCACCGACGGTCTATATACACTGCACCACCACCGACGGTCTATATACAACGCACCACCACCGAGGGTCTATATACACTGCACAACCACCGAGCATCTATATACACTGCACCACCACCGAGGGTCTATATACACTGCACCACCACCGACGGTCCATATACACCGCACCACCACCGAGGGCCTATATACACTGCACCACCACCGAGGGTCTATATACACTGCACAACCACCGAGCATCTATATACACTGCACCACCACCGAGGGTCTATATACATTATACACCGCACCACCACCGAGGGTCTATATACACTGCACAACCACCGAGGGTCTATATACACTGCACCACCACCGACGGTCTATATACACTGCACCACCACCGACGGTCTATATACAACGCACCACCACCGAGGGTCTATATACACTGCACAACCACCGAGCATCTATATACACCGCACCACCACCGAGGGTCTATATACACTGCACCACCACCGACGGTCCATATACACCGCACCACCACCGAGGGCCTATATACACTGCACCACCACCGAGGGTCTATATACACTGCACAACCACCGAGCATCTATATACACTGCACCACCACCGAGGGTCTATATACATTATACACCGCACCACCACCGAGGGTCTATATACACTGCACAACCACCGAGGGTCTATATACACTGCACCACCACCGAGGGTCTATATACATTATACACCGCACAACCACCGAGGGTCTATATACACCGCACCACCACCAAGGGTAGATATGCACCGCACCACCACCGAGGGTAGATATGCACCGCACCACCACCGAGGGTCTATATACACTGCACCACCACCGAGGGTCTATATACACTGCACCACCACCGACGGTCCATATACACCGCACCACCACCGAGGGCCTATATACACTGCACCACCACCGAGGGTCTATATACACTGCACAACCACCGAGGGTCTATATACACTGCACCACCACCGAGGGTCTATATACATTATACACCGCACCACCACCGAGGGTCTATATACACCGCACCACCACCAAGGGTAGATATCCACCGCACCACCACCGAGGGTAGATATGCACCGCACCACCACCGACGGTCTATATACACCGCACCACCACAATATTCACCCCACCAGTCACCACAATAGACGCGGGTAAATGCCAAAATGGTGTAATGTATTAACACAACCGTAAACCATCATAATACTAATAGTAATACTAACACAATAGCGATAGTATTAGTATATTAATGACTAGCAGAAGTACCGGCATTGCCGGGCGGGGGAGGGGAGGGGAGGGGAGGGGAGGGGAGGGGAGGGGAGGGGAGGAGAGGGGAGGAGAGGGGAGGGGAGGGGAGGAGAGGGGAGGAGAGGGGAGGGGAGGGGAGGGGAGGGGAGGGGAGGGGAGGGGAGGGGAGGGGAGGGGAGGGGAGGGGAGGGAGGGGAGGGGAGGGGAGGAGAGGGGAGGGGAGGGGAGGGGAGGGGAGGAGAGGGGAGGGGAGGGGAGGACAGGGGAGGGGAGGGGAACGGGGGGGAGGGGAGGGGAGGGGAACGGGGGGGAGGGGAGGGGAGGGGAACGGGGGGGAGGGGAGGGGAACGGGGGGGGAGGGGAGGGGAGGGGAACGGGGGGAGGGGAGGGGAGGGGAACGGGGGGGAGGGGAGGGGAGGGGAACGGGGGGGAGGGGAGGGGAGGGGAACGGGGGGGAGGGGAGGGGAGGGGAACGGGGGGGAGGGGAGGGGAGGGGAACGGGGGGGAGGGGAGGGGAATGGGGGGGAGGGGAGGGGAGGGGAACGGGGGGGAGGGGAGGGGAGGGGAACGGGGGGAGGGGAGGGGAGGGGAATGGGGGGGAGGGGAGGGGAGGGGAATGGGGGGGAGGGGAGGGGAGGGGAACGGGGGGAGGGGAGAAGAGGGGGAGGGGGAGGGGAGAAGAGGGGGAGGGGGAGGGGAGAAGAGGGGGAGGGGGAGAGGGGAGAAGAGGGGGGGATGGGGAGGGTGAGGGATGGGAGGGGTGGGAGAGGGGGAGGGGGAGGGGGTGGGAGAGGGGGAGGGGGAGGGGGTGGGAGAGGCGGAGGGGTGGGAGAGGGGGAAGGGGTGGGAGGGGGGGTTGGGGAGGGGGGAGGGGAGGGGGGGTTGGGGAGGGGGGAGGGGGGGTTGGGGAGGGGGGAGGGGTGGTTGGGGAGGGGGGAGGGGAGGGGGGAGGGGAGGGGTGAGGGGAGGGGAGAGGGGAGGGGAGGGGGGCTGAAGGGGGGAAGGGGGAGGGGAGGGGGAAGGGGGGAGGGGGGAAGGGGGGAAGGGGGAGGGGGGAAGGGGGGAAGGGGGAGGGGGGAAGGGGGGAAGGGGGGAGGGGGAAGGGGGAGGGGAGGAGGGGGAGGAGGGGGAGGAGGGGGGAGGGGGAGGGGGAGGAGGGGGGAGAGGGAGGGGGAGGGGAGAGGGGGGAGAGGGAGGGGGAGGGGAGAGGGAGGGGGAGGGGAGAGGGGGGAGAGGGAGGGGGAGGGGAGAGGGAAGAGGGGGGATGGGGAGGGTGAGGGATGGAGGGTGAGGGATGGGAGGGGGAGGGTGAGGGATGGGAGGGGGAGGGGAGGGATGGGAGGGGGAGGGGAGGGGTGGGAGGGGGAGGGGGAGGGGGAGGGGGAGGGGGAGGGGGAGGAGAGGGGTGGGAGGGGGGAGGGGGAGGAGTGGGAGGGGTGGGAGGGGGGAGGGGGAGGGGTGGGAGGGGGGAGGGGGAGAGGTGGGAGGGGGAGGGTGAGGGGAAGGGGGAGGGGAGGGGTGGGAGGGGGGAAGGGGGAGGGGAAGGGGGAGGGGAAGGGGGAGGGGTGGGAGGGGGGAGGGGAAGGGGGAGGGGAAGGGGGAGGGGGAGGGGGAGGGGGAGGGGGAGGGGGGAAGGGGGGACCCGGCAGAAGTACCCGGCATTGCTGGGTGGGGGAGGGGAGGGGAACGGGGGGGGAGGGGAGAAGAGGGGGGAGGGGAGAAGGGTGGGGGAGGGGAGGGGGAGAAGGGTGGGGGAGGGGAGGGGGAGAAGGGTGGGGGAGGGGAGGGGGAAAAGGGAGGGGGAAAAGGGAGGGGGAGGGGGAAAAGGGAGGGGGAAAAGGGAGGGGGAAAAGGGAGGGGGAGGGGGAAAAGGGAGGGGGAGGGGGAAAAGGGAGGGGGAGGGGAGAAGGGGAGGGGGTAGGGTGGAGGGGGTAGGGTGGAGGGGGAAGGGAGGGGGGAGGGGGAGGGGACGGGGGAGGGGGAGGGGACGGGGGAGGGGAAAATGGAGGGGGAGGGGGAGGGGGAAAAGGAGGGGGAGGGGGAGGGGGGAAAGGGAGGGGGAGGGGGAAAAGGGAGGGGAGGGGGAGGGGAAAAGGGAGGGGAGGGGGAGGGGAAAAGGGAGGGGGAGGGGGAGGGGAAAAGGGAGGGGGAGGGGGAAAGGGAGGGGGAGGGGAAAAGGGAGGGGGAGGGGGAAAGGGAGGGGGAGGGGGAAAATGGAGGGGGAGGGGGAAAATGGAGGGGGAGGCTAGAAGGGGAGGGGGAGGGGGAGGGGAGAAGGGGAGGGGTAGGGTGGAGGGGGTAGGGTGGAGGGGGAAGGGAAGGGGGGATGGAGGGGGGAGGGGGAAGGGGGAGGGAAGGGGATGGCCAGTCAACAACGACGTTGCAGTTCTCATGGTCGGAGAGCAGCACAACAATCGGACATAGTCCTGCATATTCGCAACAGCACGAAGCGGGTTTTGGAGACTCACCGATCCTGTGACGTCCTCCAGTACCGGCGTTGCCGGGCGGGGGAAGGGAGACCCGTACATTCCCAACCCGTACATTCGCCCTCTCGACTCAAACTCACTCGGACAAAAGCCTCGCACAAATTACACCGTGAAGGCCCAACGGTCATGTCTATGCCACAAATCACGGGCGCACTGAATTGAAAATATATAGAACGCTCATACTCCGTGAAAAGTGAAGCCGCCGTGTCGCCATCTTGGTCAGCACGATTCGACCAACTCGCTTCGTGGATCTCGTTTTGTGCGGCAAGAAACTGCTCCAATCGGTTACGGAAGTGTTGTGGAAAGACGTTTCACAGCTGTTTCAAAGACGTCTTTGATTCATATCGCACAAAATCTATACAAAACACGATCGCATAAAAGGTGAAGTGACGTGTGACGGGATGGAACATCACGTGATCGCTCTGAGCGAATCAGTCTGGCGGCGGGAATGGAACATCACGTGATCGCTCTGAGCGAATCAGTCTGGCGGCGGGAATGGAACATCACGTGATCGCTCTGAGCGAATCAGGGAGCTGCTCTGGAACCGGCTGAGATTAGCGGGTACTTCGCTGAAATGCGCTGAGGTAAATATGAAAAAAAATATGGATCGTCAAATATTTTGAGTTCGGCCATGTTCGTCCCACGCTCAATGGCCATGTCTATGTCAAATATCAAGCACGTAAGCCTCTCCGTTTAGGAGTCTATCGGTAACATTACACAGACACACACACACACACACACACACACACACACACACACACACACACACACACACACACACACACACACACACACACACACACACTGTGTTTTATATATATATAGATTACACAATACAGTTAAATCCCTTGTTTCACTGGCCTACATCATTTAAATAATGATAATAAAAGTTATAACTGCACGAATAATTGTTTGAAATACACCACAGCAACCTGAACTCGGAAGGATAAATAAACATCAACCTGAACTCGGAAGAATAAATAAACCTCAAACATATGTTTCGCGCTTTAACGTTTAAGGCTTCAAGGTAGGGACGGCGTGATTCGCTCACCTGGCACCTCCAGCAGCAGTAACAGAGGTAGTAGCAGCCAAAAGCTGCCCATTGCCGCCGGGCCGGGCCCTGGGCCTCGTCGCTCTGTTTACTCCGGGCCCTTCAAGGATTATCCGTCAGACATGCCTTCCTTCCTTCAAGGTCCGCAGCGAACGACGCCGCGCGGTCGCTTTACGCATGCGCACAACTTCCCACCGTGACCATTATAAAACACGCTCGGGAATCTTCTTCGCGAAATTCGTGAGGATTTGGGGGAGAAGCGGGAAAGGTTTAGCGAGGGGTGGGGATGAAAATCCCGTAAACAGCAAGTTTTTCTTGGGATAGAGATGTATAGGGAGAGATGAGAGAGTCAGGTCGATGGGAATGTCATTGGATAGTGAGGGTGAGGCGGACAGTCCGTGGGCGTTGTTGTTGTGTGCACGTTGTATCCCGTCGAGGTATCATCCATCATCTTATGTTATGACGTTCATTGTAACGTAAGATGTCGGTGTTGTGAAACGTCAATCTGAATATATCGTGTGGTGGTGGAGAGTGTGAGTGTGCTCGAGATGTTGGGGTGGGGAGAACGAGTGTGAGTGTGCTCTAGGTGTGGGAGTGGGGAGATTGAGTGTGTGTGCTCGAGATGTTGGGGTGGGGAGAGTGAGTGTGAGTATGCTCGAGGTGGGGAGTGTGTGTGCCAGAGGTGTTGGGGTGGGGAGAACGAGTGTGAGTGTGGTCGAGGTGTGGGAGTGGGGAGATTGAGTGTGTGTGCTCGAGATGTTGGGGTGGGGAGAGTGAGTGTGAGTATGCTCGAGGTGGGGAGTGTGAGGGTGCCAGAGGTGTTGGGGTGGGGAGAACGAGTGTGAGTGTGGTCGAGGTGTGGGAGTGGGGAGATTGAGTGTGTGTGCTCGAGATGTTGGGGTGGGGAGAGTGAGTGTGAGTATGCTCGAGGTGGGGAGTGTGAGTGTGCCAGAGGTGTTGGGGTGGGGAGAACGAGTGTGAGTGTGGTCGAGGTGTGGGGGTGGGGAGATTGAGTGTGTGTGCTCGAGGTGTTGGGGTGGGAAGAGTGAGTGTGTGTGTGTGTGTGTGCTCGAGGTGTGGGGGTGGGAAGAGTGAGTGTGTGTGCTCGAGGTGTGGGGGTGGGGAGAGTGAGTGTGTGTGCTCGAGGTGTGGGGGTGGGAAGAGGGAGTGTGTATGCTCGAGTTGTGAGGGAGCGAGAGTGTGAGTGTGCTCGTGAATTGGATGATGTGGTTTGCATGAACTTTATCATCCATGAATGTGGGACGCTGTCAAAACCTTTTTTATAGTCTCTCCATGATGTGGACAATTTGGTTCTCCTCCTGTTCACCAAGCCTCGGATTGCTTCCAACTGCAGTTCATTTGTCGTATTATTCCCGGGGATGGTTTTTAAGATCTCTGTTAAGGTTCTTTTTTCATCCCTGTTGCTCCAATCACCACTGGTACAATTTCGATGCTCTTCGGCTTCCAGGATCTCTTGATCTCATTCTTGAGCTCCTGGTATTTGGTCATTTTCTTGATTTCTGCGTTTTTTAGGCCAAAATCGCTGGGTACTGATATCTCAATAATTAATCAATGCTGTCTTTTCCTTTTTGTACCTCAGTACTATATCCGGTCGCAATGCTTTGTTTTCCATGTTCACACTTGATGGGATCATATGTCATACGTAAGCATTACTTCCTTTTTTCTTTTTTATATATATATGTATGTATATATATATATATATATATATATATATATATATATATTTGTATACAAGATCGAGGCTCGTGTAAGAGCTAACATTAATGACAAAAACAAACAAACAGACACATAAGACAAAATAAAGGGAGCGGGAGACGAGATGGGGAGAGAAGGGGAAGCACATGAGTACAACATTTGAGAGCATATTGATATAGTGTGGTCAGTTACTCAGGATATTCAAGTGTACCGTGCACTTCTGGCAGAAAGCACCAGATTTGGCATGGAGGTAGCCAAGGTGTTAACAAAAAAAATTGAACTCGGAGCCACGCTAGAAAATAACCTTGGAGGACTTAATTTGCATAATTTATGCTAATTAGGTCCCTCAACGACAACTTGAACTGTTTCATAACTTTGGAAGTAATAAACAAAAACTGCACAAATGAAACATGAAATAATATGAATTCTGGGTGAAGAAATTCAACTTTATGACCCTTCAGTGCATGGTGGAGGTCATCTTGGACTTAAAATACAATATGGCGTCCATCGTGAGGCTAATTTACCTGCTGACAAACCAAAAGGACCAAACAAGGATTTATACTAATTTTGAGGCGTAGAATCGATTCTTTTCACGCCAGTGTGACATCTCACCATTAAAACCATTATTGCAAAACATGTTCAGACCATTCAACTTTCATAGAAATGTCTAATTTTAGCATTTTTTTGCGTTTTTAACAGAAGCAAAATTAAACAATTGAGCTCCGTAGGGCTATACACGGGTTATTGGTCAATCGAAATACCAAACATCCATACGATTCGACTGATGATCTCTGAGAAGATGTACCTAAAAGCCGAAAAACCTTAAAAAAAGCAAGTTTTTCGGGCGCGCCTCAGCCCATAACAGGCTGAGGTGGGGAGTGTGAGTATTACCGCACCATATGCACACCTATTCGTGAAAAGACACAACTAGACCTTGATATGAATGAATATCAGATAAGAAACCACTGAGCTATGCTCTGTTCAGACACAGACAAATGTACACCGATCACAAAAATAATGGTCACTTAATGCTTAAAGCCCGTGAACACATATTCTCAAATCAATTCCCAAGTTTCACTGTTCTGAATCTTCCAGAACGAAGAATATTCCTCAACAGTAGGCAGTATGCCCAAACACCGAACAAGTAGCAAAGTCGCACTATTTTCAGTGAGAGGTAACATTACTCGATAAAAGAACGTCCTTACTCACCAGTCAATAATCTACTTAGCACATTCACACTTACATAAGTAAGTGCACGTCATTGCATCTAAGTCGGCCGACTGCTTCAACGTCTCTCTGACCATAATCCTCTGTGTGTTGTGTTACGGATTCATCACTTCCGTTGTTGTGGTTTTCATCCACTTGAAACATTTCTGGTTCCATGTATTATTATTACTGTGGTTTGAGGGAAATGACGGTTATTGTTGTCAAAAGGTAAAAAGGTTAATGTTTTAGATGAAACCGGAACTGGACGACGGCGAAACGGAAGGAGAGAAAAGGGGCGGAGCGAAAAAGTCGGACAAGAAGCTGGTTGCTTTGCGGTCTGCAACGAACGTTGTCGAGCAGGAGTCACGTACTTTGGGTTTCCTGGGAAAAAGGATTCCTGCGATAAAGTTGTTATCGCTGTGACTGATCATCCTGCGTGTCAGGTTTCGCGTTGGATTCCGAGGAATCATCGCCGGGTCGTTGCGACTCGAGAACGAGGCGTCGGCTATTTTGACTCGCGCGCTTCCCGCATCGAGCAAACTTTCCTTGCTTCGTCAGCCGTTTCCACCGCTTTCAGACGTATCTGTGGTGTGTGTGTGCACCGAGGCTTTTGACGATTACTTTGCAGCTCGCCGACTGCGAACCGTGAAAGTTCATACCTTGAATGCGCCTTTGTGCCGCTCTAGCCGCATGACCCTTTTCTCCGCTTTGTGCCGTTTTGGGCGGCGTAACAGTGCCTGTCAGCGGAACGAGATTCTGGTTTCGATTTGACATTGCTCTGACGATCGCTGGAGGGGATCAACTTGGAGCTTGAAGATGGAATATAGAGACATTGGGGAATGTTCTTTTTCCACTCACTTGGAGCACAGTGAGTTACCTTGTACTAGCTGATGGTACCATCATAGGAGATATATTGATTGTACGTTTGATTGCTATTATTGTTGTAGTTATTCTTGTGTGATTTTTAATACAACATTTGTTTGTATTATTGGTGTTTGTATTATTTGCAATTGGTGTGGTTTCACCATTGATTTTTGACACAGGATAACACATTTTTCTGCCGTGGCTCCTTTCGGGGCTCGGAGGTACACCGTGACCAGGGGGTCGGGGAGGAGCACGTAACAGAAATTGGGGGCTCGTCCAATTGACTCGGGGGCTCGAAATTGGGTCTTCGTCCGGGATTAAATTCCCTAATAACATTCGTCTGGGATAGAATTCCATAGCATTCCCAAAATTCCCAAATTTGGAATTTTTCTAGCATTCCCAAATTTTTCAAAAAAAATTTTGAAAAATTTTTGTGTGAAGGTTAACAGGTGTTAACGGATAGTCACCATGGTGTTTGACGCAGAAAAGTTTGTGGCGTCCCCTAATGAGGCACAGTTCCAAGCGTTAAAAAAATCGGAACTCTTGATATTGGCCAGACATTTTAACTTGGAGGTCCGAGTTAATATGAAGAAAGCAGAGATGCAGACATTGGTGATAGAATCTCTGGTGGGACAGGGCACATGGACAGAGGTAGCCTTGGATTGGTTACCCGAAGAAAAAGAAAATGTGGAGCTCCGGAAACTGGAAATGCAACTGCAGAGCCAGGAAAGGTTAAAAGCAGAGGAAAGGGAGGCAGAAAAGGAAAGAGCAGGACAGGAACGAGAACTCGAGGAGAGAAGAGCAGAGGAAAAAGCAGAGGAAAGGAGAGCTGCAAGAGAACTCGAGGAGAGAAGAGCAGAGGAAAAAGCAGAGGAAAGGAGAGCTGCAAGAGAACTCGAGGAGAGAAGAGCAGAACAGGAACGAGAACTCGAGGAAAGAAGAGCAGAGGAAAGGAGAGTTGAAAGGGAACTCGAAGAAAGAAGAGAAAAGGAAAGAGCAGAGGAAAGAAGAGCCAAAAGGGAGTTAAAGGAATGTGACATGGAGTGTCAGAGGGAACTTAAACTCAAGGAGCTGCAAATAATGGAAGAACGGGGAGAGGTAGCATCCATGCCGGCTAGTTCGACAACTAGTCAGAACACTTGGGATGTTGGTCAGCATGTGAGGCTGGTTCCACCCTTCAATGAAAAGGAGGTAGCCAAGTTTTTTTTACACTTTGAGAAAGTGGCTGAAATGCTAAAATGGCCTGGGGAGTCCTGGACTATGTTAGTGCAAAGTGTTCTGGTGGGTAAAGCTCAAGATATATTTTCGGCTTTACCGATTGACCAATGTGCAGATTATGAGATAGTGAAGAAAACCATTCTCAAAGCCTATGAATTGGTCCCTGAAGCTTACCGGCAAAAATTCCGGAATGCCAGGAAGAGGGAGAGTGAGACCCATGTGGAGTTTGCCAGAATGAAGGAAACCATGTTTGATCGGTGGTGTGATTCGAAAGGGGTTGGGAAAGACTTCAAACTGTTGCGACAATTGATCTTGGTGGAGGAATTCAAACAGTGTGTCCACGAGGACATTAAAGTACATCTGGAGGAAAAGAAGGTACCAGAGTTGTATGAGGGAGCCACCTTGGCAGATGACTATGCCTTGACACACAGGATGGGGTTCCACAAACCTAACTTCCCGCGTAGAGTTCGCCAGAGGAGTTATGGTACATCCGGTGCGGAGAACGAAGATTCATGGGGGCGGCCGAGAGATGACTATGAGGACAGATCTGATACCGCGACTCTTAGGGATCAGAAGTCCACAGTTCCAAGACAGACTTATCTTCCGGGGGGCTCGAGGCAGACCACGAGTTTTTCCTCCGGGCCTACTTGCGCTTTTTGCAAGAAACCTGGACATTTGGTGTCCCAATGCTATGCCCTGGAAAGGAAAAATCAGGAGCGGAGTCAGACTAGTACATAGTACAACTCCGAATGCATTGGCAAATGTGAGAAAACGTCCTTGGGGGACAGAGTCTTGTGAAGGTTCCCATGCCAAAATTCCGGCATCTCAGAACGACCTTGTTCAAGAGGGTTACAAACCTTTTATTTCAGAGAGGTTTGTGTCACTGGATGGAGACTTGACTAACCAGAGACCGGTTAGGGTATTGAGGGACACAGGAGCACATCAATCTTTGATGCTTGAAGGCATTTTGCCATTGTCAGAGAAGACGGCAACTGGTGTTAGTGTTCGTTTACAGGGGGTTGGTGGCTATGTTAAAGCTCCACTTCATGTCATCCATTTGCAGTCTGATTTGGTGTCAGGACCGGTCATCGTAGGTTTACAAGCCACTCTTCCTGTAGAGGGAGTATTTTTTGTTATCGGGAATGATTTGGCCGGTGGTCAAGTTTCTGGTAACCCGATGTTTGTTAAAAAGCCTAGTATGGAAAATAACACCGCACAGTTAGAGCAGGAGATTCCGGGTATCTTTCCATCCTGTAGCGCGACTCGTGCTATGGGTAGGAAGTGCTCTGAAGAGAAGAGGAAGGTACTGACGTCACGCTTTGCACAGGCATGTCTTGTCAGGTACCCAAAAACTGAGTGTCAGCACACACGAGTCATGAATGGAGGCAATGTTGGCAAGCTCTTTGTAGGTGGACTGAACTTCAAAACAAGGGAAGATGTTCTGGACTCTGTCTTTGGCAAATATGGACCGCTCTTGGAAGTGCGGCTGATAAAGGACAGGGAGACACAAAAGTCAAGAGGGTTTGGCTTTGTCACGTTTGAAAACACAAAGGACGCCAAAGATGCAGAAAAGGATTTGAATGGCAAGGATTTGGATGGTCGGACCATAACAGTAGAGAAGGCAGGCCATAGGCGTCGAGGGGGCTACAGAGGAGGAAAACGTGGAGGTAGTTTCAGGGGTGGCTATGGCTCCCCGGGTGGGAGTAGTAATTTTGGTGGTGGCCGCAGTCGATATTACTATGTAGGCTCCCAGAGTTACGGCAGCTCCCAAAGGGATGATTATCAGGGTAGTGGCCGAGAAGGAGACCGCTATTCGCGTGACTACAGCGACAAGCGTTCCAACCGTGATTATTATGAAAGTTAGGAAGAGTTGAAGCACTGAATGCTGCGGAGCAGCCGAGCCAAGATTCCTACATGGATTAACCGTGAACTCCACGTTCCTAAAGGCGTCCATGTAGTGAACTTTCCTTCACGGATTAACCGTGAACTCCACGTTCCTAAAGGCGTCCATGTAGTGAATACTTCCAGGCAGGGGCGCCGCCAGGGATTTTGGGCCCCATGAAAAGATATGACAATGGGCCCCTATGAAGCACGTGCACACATTTTTACCGAATGTTCTCTTAATTTTTAGGGCCCCTGTCAGTGCAGGGCCCTTGGAATCATCCTAACTTTTCCCCCCCTTACGGCGCCCCTGCTTCCAGGCCTCACCACCCAACCACCATGAAACCTGGATCTCAGCTCAGCCTCCCTAAAAAAGTGCTATAGATTTGCTTGACTTTGGATTTTTGATCACACCCCCTCAACCTTCATTCAAAAAAGAAAAGAAAAAGAAAATTAGAGGTTGATGAGATGGAGTTTGGCTTTGCAGGAGTTCAACTTGGAAATTGAGAATGTAAAGGGCAGGGACAATGTCGTTGCTGATGCTTTGTCCAGAGTGAGCTAACTTTGGAAAAATCTGTAGGTTGTTTGAAGTTTTGCTGCTTTACTTTTGGGAAATATTGATTATTGTTGCTTATGGGAATTGATGATTTGGGGGTGAGTTTACTTTTGTTTGTTGGGAGAGTTTTGCCGACAAAGAAAGTTTTCACTATGTTCAAACTTTCTTTCTTGAGGGGGGGAAGTGTTACGGATTCATCACTTCCGTTGTTGTGGTTTTCATCCACTTGAAACATTTCTGGTTCCATGTATTATTATTACTGTGGTTTGAGGGAAATGACGGTTATTGTTGTCAAAAGGTAAAAAGGTTAATGTTTTAGATGAAACCGGAACCGGACGACGACGAAGCGGAAGGAGAGAAAAGGGGCGGAGCGAAAAAGTTGGACAAGAAGCTGGTTGCTTTGCGGTCTGCAACGAACGTTGTCGAGCAAGAGTCACGTACTTTGGGTTTCCTGGGAAAAAGGATTCCTGCGATAAAGTTGTTATCGCTGTGACTGATCATCCTGCGTGTCGGTTTTGGCGTTGGATTCCGAGGAATCATCGCCGGGTCATTGCAACTCGAGAACGAGGCGTCGGCCATTTTGACTCGCGCGTCGAGCAAACTTTCCTTGCTTCGTCAGCCGTTTCCACCGCTTTCAGACGTATCTGTGGTGTGTGTGTGCACCGAGGCTTTTGACGATTACTTTGCGGCTCGCCGACTGCGAACCGTGAAAGTTCATACCTTGAGTGCGCCTTTGTGGCGCTCTCGCCGCGTGACCCTTTTCTCCGCTTTGGCCGCGTGCGCCTTTGTGCCGTTTTGGGCGGCGCGACTGTGCCTGTCAGCGGAACGAGATTCTGGTTTCGATTCGACATTGCTCTGGCGATCGCTGGAGTGGATCAACTTGGAGCTTGAAGACGGAATATAGAGACATTGGGGAATGTTCTTTTTCCACTCACTTGGAGCACAGTGAGTTACCTTGTAACTAGCTGATGGTACCATCATAGGAGATATATTGATTGTATGTTTGATTGCTATTATTGTTGTACTGTTATTCTTGTGTGATTTTTAATACAACATTTGTTTGTATTATTGGTGTTTGTATTATTTGCAATTGGTGTGGTTTCACCATTGATTTTTGACACAGGATAACACATTTTTCTGCCGTGGCTCCTTTCGGGGCTCGGAGGTACCCCGTGACCAGGGGGTCGGGGAGGAGCACATAACAGTTGTCAAACAGAAGAACTATGTTCCTACCATCAAACTCGGGCTTGCATTCAGGAAAGTGCTCCAAGATCCTTTCCTTGAGGCGCGTTTTGTGAACGGAAGCACCGAAGCCAAATTGCTGTAATCTGCGAACATCTGCGAGTTCGTGGAGCTCTGTCAATGCAATTGAAGTCTTCCCACCATGGGTTTCATTGTCAATATATTCTATGAGTTCAACGAACACTCGGGATGTCACTGGATTTTCCTCCACTTTATCATCAGATGATTTCTTTCGTTGGCAAGCCCTGAAGCGTGTGTACAGCTTGGTGAGGCAAGCTTTATGATACTTGGCCTCAATGGCAATGAGGTCTCCACCAGCAAGGCGAGTGAGCAGAGTTTCATCTTCAAGTTCTGTTGCCATCAGTCGAATTTTGTCATCTGCCTCCATAGTACAGAAACGGATCAGATCACTATTCGTGCCATCCTGGCAGAATAAACAACGATTCGCATCAAAGCACATGCGCCTCGGTCTCATAGATGGTGTTGTACTCGTTGATGGAGCATCAGCACGACGTTTTTTCTTTGCCCGATCCAACTTTGTGTTATTGAACTTTAGTTTGCAAGTCTTGTGCCAACTAGCACATTTTTCCATGAGAAGTTGTGTGTCACTTTCAGCGAATGTCAATGAAACTGGCATATATCCGATCTGCCTGAACTCGTCAACATTCTTCAGAAAGCTGGTATATGTTTCGGCCACCGACTCGGGAGATGCAGCGAGCCCGCCAGGACACTTTAGTGCCTCGCTTGTTGTTGTTTGGCAGACGATACAAAGCTCCCAATTGACTCTCCTACTGCCGACTGCATAAGGGACCTGGAAAAAGATAACGACAATTTTTTTTTGTTGTTTTTTGTTTTTTGTACACTGAATCGAGGCTCGTGAAAGAGCTAACATTTATTTCACAAACAAATCAACCAGACAAACAAAAATATATAAAAAGAGGGAGCGGAAGACAAGATGGGGAGAGCAGGGGAAGCACACAAACACAACATTTGAGAGCAGGGAGATGTGTGGGAGGGAGCGGGCTCGGGGGGAGGAGGCGTGGGAAGGGGTGGGGGTGGGAGAAGTATAAAACACAAGGACACCAAGGACTTCCAGGACAGAAGTTGGTATTTCAAAAAAGTGGATTTGGGGTGGAATTAGCGTGGGTAGAGAAGATCAAGGTTTTGGATGGGAGAAGATAGGAGATGGTGGTGAACAGCTGTTTTGAAGACCTGGAGGGTGGAGTGGGATTGAAGGGAGTGAGGGAGTTTGTTCCAGAGGCGGGAGAAAAGAGGAATGAAGGAGTGAAGGTGAGCAGAGAGTCGTGATTTTGGCAGTTTAACCATAAGAGGGTTGCAGGCAGATCTTGTGCGACCTGTAGGAATATTTGGGGGACAGAGTCCAGAGAGAGCTGGGGGGGCAAGGCCAGAGAGGAGTCGGTAGAAGACGGAAAGACCACTAACCTGCCTGCGGGGAGTGAGTGAAAGGCCCTTGGAGTTCGCTTCATCGTGGGAGATTCCAATGATTCTGAACGCTTTGGTTTCAACAGCGTGAAGACGAGCTAGGTGTGAGGCAGGAGCACCAGCCCAGAGAGCAGTATTCCATTGAGCTGCGGATGAAAGCCTTGTATGTGGTGAGGAGCTCAGGTGTGCCAAGGAAGGACTTCGCACGACGGAGGATGCCCAGTCGGCGACTGGCTTTGGAGGCCAGATTTGAAATGTGGTTTTCCCAGGAAAGATCATGGCAGATAGTGAGACCCAAAAGCTTGAGTGACAGAACTTCTTGGAGAGGATTATTCAGAAAGTGGATGGGAGGGTTGTCCAGTCGGTCTTTTCGGAGAGACATCGTAAGAGTGTGAGATTTGTCAGGATTGAAAGACATGTTCCACTTGTTTGCCCAGTCTGTGATTTTGTCCAGGTCTGCAGAGAGTGAGGAGGCTGCAGACTACCGATCTGAGGGATGAGGAATGGAGCGACAGAGAGTAGAGTCATCAGCAAAGAGATAGAGAGGATTTTCAAGAGAGTCAGAGAGATCATTGATGAAGACCAGAAAAAGCACAGGGCCCAGAACACTGCCTTGGGGAACTCCAGCCTGAACAGGAAGAGGAGATGAGAGAAACCCATTCAGGGCCACATGTTGACCGACTAGAGAAGAAGTCCGCCAGCCATGCATGGAGATTTCCATGGATACCAAAGGAGGAGAGTTTGGTGAGCAGAGCGGGATGCCAGACCGTATCGAAGGCACGTGATATGTCAAGGGAGACGGCTCTAATTTCCTGTTTGGCATTGAGGACCTCCATCCATTGTTGAGAAAGCAGAAGCAGCATGTCCAGAGTAGAGTGACCCGGTCTGAAACCAAATTGATGATCAGAGATCAAGCCATTGGAGAAGAGGAAAGATTTCATATCTGAAACAATGATGGATTCCATGACTTTGCTGATAATTGGGAGAAGACTGATTGGTCTGTCGTTGCTAGGATCTGTTTTTGCACCTTTTTTGTGCAAAGTGGTGATGTTGGCTGATTTCCAAGCAGATGGCAGATGACCTTGAGCAAAAGAGAGGGTGAAGAGAACAGAGAGAGGGAGTGAAAGAGCGGAAGAACAGGATTTTAGGACCCGTGGGCTGATGCCGTCAGGTCCTGTTGCAGAATCAGAGTCGAGGGTTGACAGAAACTTTTCCACCTTGTCAGGAGGAAAGGACCCAGAGTCCAGGAGCAGCTGGGTACGACTGGGTACGGTGGGTACAGAGAGGGATGGGTTTGGGACACAAGATTTAGAGGCAAACACAGAGTTGAGGCAATCAGCTTTTTCACGTGCGGAGTCAGTCGTGTAGCCGCTTGAGGTGAGGGAGGGGATGGAGGGGGAACAAATACCAAAAACGGATTTGACCAGATGCCACCAGGATTTGGAAGAGGGAGACAGATAAGAGAGTTCGGTCTTGAGAATGGAGAGATATTGTTTCCCGGCTCTCCTGAGGGTGGACACACACTTGTTTCGGGCTTTGTGAAAGGAAATGAGATTTCCTTCCGTTGGATTTGCTTTCCAGGAGACGAAAGCAAGTTGTTTCTGAGCAACAGCCTCACCACAAGATTCCGTGTACCATGGACGGGAGGAAGGGTATGACAACTGAAGACGGGATGGGATAAATCTGTGCATGAGAGAGAGCAGTTTAGTTTGGAAGAATTCCCAGGATGAGTTGATGTCAGAGGCAGTAGAGATGGGAGACCAGTCCAGATGATTGATGGCTGCTTGAAGACCGTGCCAGTTGGCCTGAGTGAAATGCCAGACTCGTCGAGGCTGAGGAGGCTCTCTGAGAATGGCCAGAGAGATGTCCACTTTAACAAGCATATGGTCAGATGAACCAATTGGAGCAGAAGAAGAGCAGGTGACATTTGCAGGGAAGTTGGTCATAACCAAGTCTAGAAGAGAAGATGCTCCGTTGCCTGAGATCCGAAATTGACAGATTGTGTTCGTCCCAATGAGTCACAAAAGTCCTTTGCTAAGGTGCCATGGCTGGTGAGAGGGGTACCCACACGCAGCCAGCTGGCATGGTGACAATTGAAATCACCACATATGAGGAAGAGAGAGTTGGGATGAGTAGATAGAAGTTGGTCCATGTTATCAGAAAGCAAGATGTAGATGGAGTCATCACTGTTTGGTGGACGGTACAACAGACATATGAACAAAAGGTGGGAGCGAAGGGGAAGCCATAGCCAGAGGTACTCCTGGGGGTGAGGTGGATAGAGGGCAGTGCAGGGAGAGTGAAGAAGAGAGTTTTTGATAAAGATAGCAACGCCACCTCCATGACGAGGCTCAGGTCTATCATACCGGATGAGGGAGTAACCTGGGAGAGATACTAAGGAATCAGAGACATCATGAAGGAGGAACGTTTCTGTTAAGCAAATTAGGTCTGGTTTGTCAGGAGCAACCTGTACGGAGAGATCAATCACGTTTGAGCGAGGGCCCCGGATGTTTGAGGTCCATACCGTTAAGGAAGGGGGAGCATCGGATATAGGACAGGGGAGGGGAGGGTAAGATGAGGAAGAGGAGGGAGAGGTGGGGAGAGCTGTTGATATTGTGTCAGAGATTTCAGAAGACCTAGGAGAAGGGGAAGGGGGAGGAGGACAAAAGGTTTGATGGTGATTGAATGAGGGACGGTGAGGTGTTGTTTGAGGGGGTGGGCAGAGTTAGGAAGAAAGTTGGAGGAGATGGAGGTAAGAGTTGGAAGGTAGAGGAAGCGGGGAGGACGCTTTGAGGAGGTGGGGTGAGAGGGGAGAATTGGAAAAAAAAGAGGGTGGGGCGATTTGAAGGGGAGGGGGAGTTTTGAAATGGAGGGGTGAGGAGGGAGTTTGGGAGGGCAGGGGGGAGTTTAGGATGGGATCGGCAAGGGGGAGTTGAGGAGGGGAGGGATGAGGGGGGAGTTTAGGAGAGAGGGGCAAGGGGGGAGATTTGAAAGGGATGGGGGAGATTAGGAGGGGATGGATGAGTTTGGATTTTAGAAAGTGTTGGACGATTAATGGAAAACAAGCATTTATTGCGAAATGAGTTTCTTGTGATTTTTAAGTCAGAGATCCGTTTGAAAACATTGGGGGAGGGGTGGAATGCAGGTGAGTTTAGGGAATGTAGGAAGGAAGAGTTGTAAGAGATGGAATTTTTATTTGAAATGAAGAGATTTGCTGAGTAAATCGAAAACAACCTTTTTTATTAAGAAGAAGAAAAGTGTGTTATAAATTATAATATACAACAAAATACAACACTTCAGTGGAAAGTTTAAACATTTTTCAACTAAACCATGAAAACTATCTGGGGAAATTCCCTAAATAAGGGCATGGAGGATTCCTAAGGGGGGTTACTGATTCCAGCACAGGTTTAGAAGCAGGAATAGAAGAATAGGAGATTGACAGCCAGGAGAGCAGAGAACGAAGGAACAGGGAGGTGTATAAGCAAATGTGTTAGTACGGGAGGAAAGGCCCACTTTTAAAATTCTTCGTTAATATGTTTTTTTGAAGGTTCGGTGAAAGTGGATCAGAGGAAGAAGGATAAAGTTGAAGAAGTATGGTGAGAACTGGAATTGGAAAGGTGTCAGCTGGAGAGGATTGAGTTATGAAGGAAGGAGAGAAAAAAACAAAACAGGTGGGGCAAAACATGTGGTCAAAGAACGAACGAACATGGGGAGAGAAGGAAATTCGTTTGTTTTTTTTTGTTTCGTTTTTGGATTAAGACTTCAAACAAAGGGTAAGATATTCGGGAAAGTATGGGGTGAAAAAAAGATTGAAAAAAACTGAGAAAACGAAAGCAAATGGACCACAAATGACCGCCGAGAGGAGACAAAGCCTCGAGGCCTGGATACCAGGCCTGAAAAACGCGGCAGGAACCAACCGACGATTATACGCAGGTATGCACGATTTACACCGGGATCGAACTAGAAACACACCGTAGACACTCACACTGTAAAATAACACACAACCTCACCGGCAAAACCGGAAAAGGAAGACCGCGTGATTTTCAGTGATTTTTCTTTTTCCCTTGTTTTTGATGATACCAACGATGATACCACCGACGACCGACGTGTGAGAACATTAAGCAGGCAGGTCCGGGGGGCCACGCCCCAGAGAGCAGTGATTGGTGAGATTTGTCGAGCAACGAAGAGAGGGACTGGCTGATAGGTGCAGGCATGGGCGGCGTCAGGTGACGTCAGAGCCTTGAATACAAAGGAGTTGGAGGCTGACATTTTCTCTCTTGGCTTGTGGATCAGGAAGTGAATGGTCGCCGATAAGCTCTCATACATAAACGATATCGAAATCGAAAAAACGATATCGATAACGAAACGATTTCGAAACGATATCGAAAAAACGATAAACGAAATCGATAATCTCTCAGTTCATAGCGCTCTCGCACAAGGGACATTGGAAGTTTTGATGATCGTAAGGAGGAGCGAACTGTGGTTTCCCGCGCACGGACTACGGACCGAGGCCTGCGTTTCCCGCGAGCGAACTGTGCACGGAGGCCTGAGGCTGTTCCCGCCAAGGACGCGGGGGGAGGGGGAAAGGGTTGACGATTGCCGAGGTGGTTCAGGTGACGCTCAGAGCTAAGTACCAAAAAACAAACATGCTTTATTTTCACTTTTATTTTTCCCTTTATGTGTATACAGGTCTGTATGGGAGCGCTCCATAATCTTATTTTGCCATGTGTTTTTTTTTTTACCGGAATTTCTTCAATAAAGCCGGTATTTTTGTACATTTCCGGTTAGCTAAATCCGTGTCGGTTTGAATTAATTATGGCAGGTTCGAGGACGTCCGGTGGGACCGTGAAGGTAAGTTCGTCATTCTCCTTTCCCTCCGATCCTTTCCCGCCGTGAAGAACACCATCATTTTTGACTGAACGCCTCGTAGTGTAGGCTATCCGTTTCCTTGGAGGATTTTAATCCCTAGGAACAGGACAATATATATATAATATGTCATGTACAAGATGTGTATAATCAGGATGGATGTGTGTGTGTGTGTGTGTGTGTGTGTGTGTGTGTGTGTGTGTGTGTCTACACCCATAGCGAGCAAAGTTGAGGCAATGGGAATCGACTTCTGATATGCAGTGGACACGTATTAACATTTTTTGACACATTTTTGACCAGTAATGATGCATAACAGGTTTACCTTATTCAAAAGCTGACAGCTCAACCTTGGAAAAACTATCAGATATGCCCAGACAGATAAAGAAACTTCATTTGACAAGTCTACACACTTGTCAAGGAAGAATTGCTTGAAAAAGGGATACCCAAGTATGGAGGAGCTTGGAAAGGGGGTGGGGAGGGGGGGGGGGGGAAGTACTAGTGTGGTCAATAAATTCAGATTTTGCATCTGAACCTCTGCCATGTTCAGCATACTCAACTCACATTGCATGTGTGTGTGCTTCGTCCACATGAAACCTGCAAACCACATGGTCAATTCACCTACAGTTGAGAAGCTGCAGCCCAGACAGAAACCTCACTATGAAAATAGCAAGCAATGCAAACCGGTGTGCAGGACTCAACAAGTTCAGACGGTCTGCAGGCCAGGCAGGAATTTGGAATTTGTTCAGGATGCCGGTGAAAACATGGTCATGTATGTGTACATGTAGAAGCTCCTCCATGAACCTTAGATGACAATGCAATAATAAATAAGACAACCAATCATCCAAAGAAAAGATTGTACAATGAATCAACACAAAAACTTTCCATTGTCAACTGTAAATGTATCATCATCTTGTGCCTTCATTACTCATTTATTTATCCTCATTTGTTTGCCTGAAGGGCCTTTGGTGATGTCATACATGTGAAGTAATGCTGTATACACTCTGGCCCGTGACAATAATACCTATGCTGTGACATGTATGTGGAGCCAAAACGTGGTCAAAACATCCACAACCTCTTCGTTTTCTCAAAAAGTACATCGATCGTTTGGAACGACTTACATTTTGTCAGAAAAATGTATAATTGAACTATGACGTCATAAAGACACGTCATTGCATCCCTCTGATATAATCTTGAAACAATAACTCAGTAGATCCGGACCATCTCTCATCCCTCAGATCAGCAGTCTGCAACCTCCTCACTCTCTGCAGACCTAGACAAAATCACAGACTGGGCAAACAAGTGGAACATGTCTTTCAATCCTGACAAATCCCACACTCTTACGATGTCTCTCCGAAAAGACCGACTGGACAACCCTCCCATCCACTTTCTGAATAATCCTCTCCAACAAGTTCTGTCACTCACGCTTTTGGGTCTCACTATCTGCCATGATCTTTCCTGGGAAAACCACATTTCCAAGCTGGCCTCCAAAGCCAGTCGCCGACTGGGCATCCTCCGTCGTGCGAAGTCCTTCCTTGGCACACCTGAGCTCCTCACCACATACAAGGCTTTCATCCGCAGCTCAATGTAATACTGCTCTCCCCTCTGGGCCGGTGCTCCTGCCTCATACCTAGCTCGTCTTCACGCTGTTGAAACCAAAGCTTTCAGAATTATTGGAATCTCCTGCGATGAAGCTAACTCCGAGGGCCTCTCACTCACTCACCGCAGGCAGGTTGGTGGTCTTTCTGTCTTCTACCGACTCCTCTTCGGCCTTGCTCCCCCAGCTCTATCTGGGCTCTGTCCCGCAAATATTCCTACAGGTCGCACAAGATCTGCCAGCAACCCTCTTATGGTTAAACTGCCAAAATCAAGACTCTCTGCTCACCTTCACTCTTTCATTCCTCTTTTCTCCCGCCTCTGCAACAACCTCCCACACTCTCTTCAATCCCACTCCTCCCTCCAGGTGTTGAAATGGCAAAAATGATTCACGATACTTTACACGCTGCGGACGATGACACATCTCCAATGATTTCTCAATGTGACGATGGAGCAAGTTCCATGAGTGGGAATAAGGAGGCATTCAAAAAGGCAAAAAGGAATTGTGGTGATTTGTTCCCGATGTGCATTGTTTTACCCACCGTCCTCTACATCTAGTTGTGGTTGACTTGGTCAGCACAGAACTCGCAACATCCCAATTTTTCGATCAAAGTGGCGTCAAACACACCTTTTTCTGCAAGCCCAAGGTGGGTGCCCTGTATGATGGTACAAGCGTTAAAAGAGTGTTCGACACTCGCCCTGGACATTTTGACGCTGCGAGTGTTGTGAACAACTGTGAATAAATTTTAGAGACGATGTATGAGATCGATGGCGATACCGTCACGATAGCTGCTGGACTACGAGTGGGACAACATGATGAGAGTTTCAGGAACTCGGCCGGAGCCATAAAACAGATTCTAGGCATGCTCACTCCCATGGATAAGAGCCTCCAATCCAGGACACATGCTCACTCCCATGGATAAGAGCCTCCAATCCAGGACACATGCTCACTCCCATGGATAAGAACCTCCAATCCAGGACACATGCTCACTCCCATGGATAAGAGCCTCCAATCCAGGACACATGCTCACTCCCATGGATAAGAGCCTCCAATCCAGGACACATGCTCACTCCCATGGATAAGAGCCTCCAATCCAGGACACATGCTCACTCCCATGGATAAGAGGCTCCAATCCAGGACACATGCTCACTCCCATGGATAAGAGCCTCCAATCCAGGAGACATGCTCACTCCCATGGATAAGAGCCTCCAATCCAGGAGACATGCTCACTCCCATGGATAAGAGCCTCCAATCCAGGAGACATGCTCACTCCCATGGATAAGAGCCTCCAATCCAGGACACATGCTCACTCCCATGGATAAGAGCCTCCAATCCAGGACACATGCTCACTCCCATGGATAAGAGCCTCCAATCCAGGACGCATGCTCACTCCCATGGATAAGAGCCTCCAATCCAGGACGCATGCTCACTCCCATGGATAAGAGCCTCCAATCCAGGACACATGCTCACTCCCATGGATAAGAGCCTCCAATCCAGGACACATGCTCACTCCCATGGATAAGAGGCTCTCATCCAGGACACATGCTCACTCCCATGGATAAGAGCCTCCAATCCAGGAGACATGCTCACTCCCATGGATAAGAGGCTCTCATCCAGGACACATGCTCACTCCCATGGATAAGAGCCTCCAATCCAGGAGACATGCTCACTCCCATGGATAAGAGGCTCTCATCCAGGACACATGCTCACTCCCATGGATAAGAGCCTCCAATCCAGGAGACATGCTCACTCCCATGGATAAGAGCCTCTAATCCAGGACACATGCTCACTCCCATGGATAAGAGCCTCCAATCCAGGAGACATGCTCACTCCCATGGATAAGAGGCTCCAATCCAGCACATGCTCACTCCCATGGATAAGAGCCTCCAATCCAGGACACATGCTCACTCCCATGGATAAGAGCCTCCAATCCAGGACACATGCTCACTCCCATGGATAAGAGCCTCTAATCCAGGACGCATGCTCACTCCCATGGATAAGAGCCTCCAATCCAGGAGACATGCTCACTCCCATGGATAAGAGCCTCCAATCCAGGAGACATGCTCACTCCCATGGATAAGAGGCTCCAATCCAGGACACATGCTCACTCCCATGGATAAGAGCCTCCAATCCAGGAGACATGCTCACTCCCATGGATAAGAGCCTCCAATCCAGGAGACATGCTCACTCCCATGGATAAGAGCCTCCAATCCAGGAGACATGCTCACTCCCATGGATAAGAGGCTCCAATCCAGGACACATGCTCACTCCCATGGATAAGAGGCTCCAATCCAGGAGACATGCTCACTCCCATGGATAAGAGCCTCCAATCCAGGAGACATGCTCACTCCCATGGATAAGAGGCTCCAATCCAGGACACATGCTCACTCCCATGGATAAGAGCCTCCAATCCAGGAGACATGCTCACTCCCATGGATAAGAGCCTCCAATCCAGGAGACATGCTCACTCCCATGGATAAGAGCCTCCAATCCAGGAGACATGCTCACTCCCATGGATAAGAGCCTCCAATCCAGGACACATGCTCACTCCCATGGATAAGAGCCTCCAATCCAGGACACATGCTCACTCCCATGGATAAGAGCCTCCAATCCAGGACGCATGCTCACTCCCATGGATAAGAGCCTCCAATCCAGGACGCATGCTCACTCCCATGGATAAGAGCCTCCAATCCAGGACACATGCTCACTCCCATGGATAAGAGCCTCCAATCCAGGAGACATGCTCACTCCCATGGATAAGAGCCTCCAATCCAGGACACTTGCTCACTCCCATGGATAAGAGCCTCCAATCCAGGACACATGCTCACTCCCATGGATAAGAGCCTCCAATCCAGGACGCATGCTCACTCCCATGGATAAGAGCCTCCAATCCAGGAGACATGCTCACTCCCATGGATAAGAGCCTCCAATCCAGGACACATGCTCACTCCCATGGATAAGAGCCTCCAATCCAGGACACATGCTCACTCCCATGGATAAGAGGCTCTCATCCAGGACACATGCTCACTCCCATGGATAAGAGCCTCCAATCCAGGAGACATGCTCACTCCCATGGATAAGAGGCTCTCATCCAGGACACATGCTCACTCCCATGGATAAGAGCCTCCAATCCAGGAGACATGCTCACTCCCATGGATAAGAGGCTCTCATCCAGGACACATGCTCACTCCCATGGATAAGAGCCTCCAATCCAGGAGACATGCTCACTCCCATGGATAAGAGCCTCTAATCCAGGACACATGCTCACTCCCATGGATAAGAGCCTCCAATCCAGGAGACATGCTCACTCCCATGGATAAGAGGCTCCAATCCAGCACATGCTCACTCCCATGGATAAGAGCCTCCAATCCAGGACACATGCTCACTCCCATGGATAAGAGCCTCCAATCCAGGACACATGCTCACTCCCATGGATAAGAGCCTCCAATCCAGGACACATGCTCACTCCCATGGATAAGAGCCTCTAATCCAGGACGCATGCTCACTCCCATGGATAAGAGCCTCCAATCCAGGAGACATGCTCACTCCCATGGATAAGAGCCTCCAATCCAGGAGACATGCTCACTCCCATGGATAAGAGCCTCCAATCCAGGTCACATGCTCACTCCCATGGATAAGAGCCTCCAATCCAGGACACATGCTCACTCCCATGGATAAGAGCCTCCAATCCAGGACGCATGCTCACTCCCATGGATAAGAGCCTCCAATACAGGACACATGCTCACTCCCATGGATAAGAGCCTCTAATCCAGGACACATGCTCACTCCCATGGATAAGAGCCTCCAATCCAGGAGACATGCTCACTCCCATGGATAAGAGCCTCCAATCCAGGAGACATGCTCACTCCCATGGATAAGAGCCTCCAATCCAGGACACATGCTCACTCCCGTGGATAAGAAGCTCTAATCCAGGACACATGCTCACTCCCATGGATAAGAGCCTCCAATCCAGGACACATGCTCACTCCCGTGGATAAGAAGCTCTAATCCAGGACACATGCTCACTCCCATGGATAAGAGCTTCCAATCCAGGACACATGCTCACTCCCATGGATAAGAGCCTCCAATCCAGGACATATGCTCACTCCCATGGATAAGAGCCTCCAATCCAGGACACATGCTCACCCCCATGGATAAGAGCCTCCAATCCAGGACACATGCTCACTCCCATGGATAAGAGCCTCCAATCCAGGACACATGCTCACTCCCATAGTCCCATGGATTAGAAGCTCTTGACGAAAACTGTGCGACTGCAACTTCACTCATATTTGACGGAGTCGATAACGATGAGCCGGCTCGGTGCTGCGGTCGGATCGCAAACAGTAAACTTGTCGATTCACTGGTGTTGAGACCTACTGGAGGGACAGGAGCAGACCTAGATGAGCCATGGGACCCAAAGACACCATGAAATGTGTCTTTGAGTTAATACTAATAGACACGATCGTGTCAGAGATGGAGGGAAGGTTTCTTGAGAATGGTCGGTTGTCCGAGGCCTATCGTGAAATTCTCCATTTCTGTGCATTGAAATTCTGAAACCCCCATCGACACTTGGAGTCACGATGGAGCACGGATGTGATGGACTATGGTCTATTGGTGTTTCGTTCGCAAGCGGCTTGCTATGGCTTTCCAAGCAAGTCGTTCCGTAGCATCGGCTCGGCAGGTGGAGCAAGCGATTGAGGGAGGTGCTTCGTTACGTCAGCAAATATGGCCGCCGCAGTCGAATTCAAAACGACAAGACAACTAATGAAATGTTCAGAGGCAAACCGGACCCATGATTGTTACCCTCGCCTGAGGAGAGGGTATTGTATTTGAGTCCGTTTGTTTGTCTGTTTGTCCGCACATAATAAATATGATTTTCTCTGCAACCGTTGGTCCGATTGACAGGAAATTTTCACCATAGGTGCAACTCCACCTGTATAATTTTTAAATGATCATTATGACGTCATCGATCACGTGGTTCGGCCGCCATCTTGGAAAAACCGAAAAAAGATTGCACCTCTATATCTCCGAAAGCGCTGAATAGAAAAAAATTGAGATATGGCTCATTGTGAAGAACTCTCCATGGGGAATAAAATATGTTAATGATGATGTCATAGGTGCCTCCATTGTGACGTCATAATTCGACAAGTACAAAACTTCATCCGATCAAGATGAAATTTCTTGAGCATCATCTGGGAATAAATTAGTTTAGAAAAAACAATGATGACATCATCGGTCACGTGGTTCGGCCATATTTGTTTTAACACAAATGCCTTAAAAACCACCGAAAATACATCCTAGCGAGGGTTTGCAATCTCTGATTGCTCTTTCTTGTTGAAACATGTATTTCATTATTTTATTGTTACTTTTCATCCTAATTCTCCAAGATCCACAAACATTGAACCCCGCCCCCAGCGGCTCTGCCCGCCCCTCCCCACCCTTCCCAACATGCATAGTGGTACATTCAAGGGTGTATAGATAAGCTTGGCAGGGAACTCATCCTTCTGACTCCTCATTTATTTATGTTTTTCCTCTTTTGCCTCGTACTCTGAAGCGGCTTGCTAACGGAACACACCCGAGTATCGTGGCCATTCATATGAATAATCATTTTCTAAAAGTAATAAATGCAAATTTCGACCAAAAATGGCTAGCATTGATATCCTGCGAACAAATGGCATGGTGTTTTGCATAATTCTGGAGTCTGAAAGATTTTACAGTGAGGTATATAGATTTATGTAGATCAAAGAATGCAGAAAGCCATCAACAACAACAGCAAAAGCCACGCCCACGTATGGTCGTCACGTCATGATATCGACGTGACCGAAGCCTGCCCACGCAATAATCTCCGTTGATTTGAAGATAATT
Organism: Myxine glutinosa; assembly: GCF_964187855.1. Classification (NCBI taxonomy): domain Eukaryota; kingdom Metazoa; phylum Chordata; class Myxini; order Myxiniformes; family Myxinidae; genus Myxine; species Myxine glutinosa. The sequence continues at coordinate 86,683,610 of NC_136273.1, read as the reverse complement.
GTATCGAGGTAGGTTTATTAAGAATATTCTTTGTATCATATTGTTTAACGAATATGCTGCGTTTGTTTGTGTTTGCATAACACTTAATTTTACACAAATTATAAAAAGAGGGCGGAAATCTATATTTATTTCGTTTTTATTATTAGGCGATTTGATTGGTTTGGTTTTTACCAGTGAGATTTCGAAATCCTGACGTAATTCTCATTCATGACGTCTTTCCCTTTAAATTCGGCTCCATTTATCCTCCATCCGATTCTCCATGGGATTAAACTCCTTCGCTGCCGCCTTACGGTGCAAGCGACGTCACGACGTGGGCCCGCCGCACTGTACGGGGCGTGGCCTGCGAGATTTCGGGTTTGAGGCGGACGTGATATTGGGATTGCACGTGATTGCGAATGGTCGTGCTTGGTTGAAAACGTGCAGCGTTTAGACAAGGTTCGACGTGAGCACAGGTGTGCGTGGTGTGAGTAATGATTGTCCGCGTTACAGTGCTTTGAATGCACAGCAGCGGTATGTATATGGAATTGTGTATTGAATTGTGTGTTTGTGTGTGTGTGTGGATTGTGTGTGTGTGTGTGTGTGTGTGTGTGTGTGTGTGTGTGTGTGTGTGTGTGTGTGTGTGTGTGTGTGTGTGTGTGTGTGTGTGTGTGTATTGTGTGTGTGTGTGTATTGTGTGTGTGTGTGTATTGTGTGTGTGTGTGTATTGTGTGTGTGTGTGGATTGTGTGTGTGTGTGGATTGTGTGTGTGTGTGTGGATTGTGTGTGTGTGTGGATTGTGTGTGTGTGTGGATTGTGTGTGTGTGTGGATTGTGTGTGTGTGTGGATTGTGTGTGTGTGTGTGGATTGTGTGTGTGTGTGTGTGGATTGTGTGTGTGTGTGTGTGGATTGTGTGTGTGTGTGTGTGGATTGTGTGTGTGTGTGTGTGGATTGTGTGTGTGTGTGTGTGGATTGTGTGTGTGTGTGTGGATTGTGTGTGTGTGTGTGTGGATTGTGTGTGTGTGTGTGTGGATTGTGTGTGTGTGTGTGGATTGTGTGTGTGTGTGTGGATTGTGTGTGTGTGTGTGTGGATTGTGTGTGTGTGTGTGTGGATTGTGTGTGTGTGTGTGGATTGTGTGTGTGTGTGTGGATTGTGTGTGTGTGTGTGGATTGTGTGTGTGTGTGTGGATTGTGTGTGTGTGTGTGGATTGTGTGTGTGTGTGTGGATTGTGTGTGTGTGTGTGTGGATTGTGTGTGTGTGTGTGTGTGTGTGTGTGTGTGTGGATTGTGTGTGTGTGTGTGTGGATTGTGTGTGTGTGTGTGGATTGTGTGTGTGGATTGTGTGTGTGTGGATTGTGTGTGGATTGTGTGTGGATTGTGTGTGGATTGTGTGTGTGTGTGTGGATTGTGTGTGTGTGTGGATTGTGTGTGTGTGTGGATTGTGTGTGTGTGTGTGTGGATTGTGTGTGTGTGTGTGTGGATTGTGTGTGTGTGTGTGTGGATTGTGTGTGTGTGTGGATTGTGTGTGTGTGTGGATTGTGTGGAATTGCGTGTGGAATTGCGTGCGGAATTGCGTGTGGAATTGCGTACGGAATTGCGTGCGGAATTGCGTACGGAATTGCGTGTGGAATTGCGTGTGGAATTGCGTACGGAATTGCGTGTGGAATTGCGTACGGAATTGCGTGTGGAATTGCGTACGGAATTGCGTGTGGAATTGCATACGGAATTGCGTGTGGAATTGCATACGGAATTGCGTGTGGAATTGTATACGGAATTGCGCGTGGAATTTTAATTTGGAATTTTATGTGGAATTTCATGTGGAATTTCCTGTGGATGTGATCACTTGCTATATCCTGAGGGGGCAACCAAGGGTGCATGCTTTGTAAATTAAGTGTCTGGGGTAACGACACTTTTTAAATGGGATCTATGGGATTATTTAGCAATTGCTCACAGATCTGAGAGATTGCTGACTAGCATCTTGTCTTGAGAAGATGACATGCTCCATGATAAGACTTCCTGCCGATAGGGTACTGGCGTACATTGGTTTGGAGACGGATCATATTCCATTCAAACTTGTCAGAATGTAAATGATCCACTCGGAGAGAGAGCATTTCATTGTTATTTACTTTATTATTCCGATTATGACTTCTCAAGCAGGCACTGAAGATGACTATGGAGGAACGGATCGGTGTGAAGGAGGCCGAGGTGGTGAAACTAATCCTGGATTTTCTCGATTCAAGACGGTTGCATGTCTCCATGCTGTCGCTGGAGAGGGAAAGTGGAGTTATCAACGGGCTCTTTTCAGACGACATGCTCTTCTTGAGGTCAGATGATGCAGAAGCATATAAATGTTACATAAATAAGAGTGGAAGGAGAATGTGGTGGAGATTTCCCAGTTAATATCGTTCTCTCCATCTTAGGCAACTGATTCTCGAGGGCCAGTGGGATGATGTTTTGGAGTTTATCCAACCACTGGAAGCTCTGGACAAGTTTAACAAAAAGAGGTATGACCGGTTGTATTTAGAAAAACAAGTAATAAAGAACGTTTTTTGTTTTTGTTTTTATGCCTCCGCCGACAAAATCGCCAGAGGCATGTTTTCGGGTTGTCCGTCCGTCCGTCCATCCATCCTTCCGTGCGTACGTCCGTATAGGCTAAACCACTTTTTCTCGGCAACCATATGTCCGATTGAGACTAAACTTTCAGGGTAGGAGTGACACCCATGCAGAATGGTTTTATGATAATTGTGACGTCATAGGTCACGTGGTATGGCAGCCATCTAGGATTTAAAGCAAATAATAAAAAATATATATCTCTTCCGTTAACCGCTAAATGGAAAAATTTTAAAGTTGGCACATTGTCAAGTACTCCCAATGGGGAACAAAAGCACGATAATGATGGCATCATAGGTGAAGTGGTATACCAGCCAAAAATGTTTATTTTTAAAAAATCCCTTCTCTGAAACTGCTTCACCGATCGATGTGAAACCTGTCATGGCTGGTGAAAATGTGATACTTGAAAAGAGCTGAAAGGATTTAAATCAAACTTGTTTATTTTTAGGACAGTGAACGAGGGCATCTACCCATTGTGGGACTATGCGGAGGCATATTGGCGACACAGTCGCATTGTTCTAGTTTTTGTAATTTAAAAGGATGTCTGGAAGGTCACAATAAATTATCATGTGGAACCATCCCTACATGTTTCCTTGAATAGTGGTTGTTGTCTGTCCATGTCTGCGTCCATTTATAACGATGGTGTTTGTTGATTGTTTCCATGTATCAATGTGACCACTGAAATGTTAAACAGTTAACATATATATATATATATATACAGTCAGACCCCGCTATTCTCAGGTTCCGCTATTTGCGGGTGATAAAATGCGACCTGTTTCTCTATTCATGGAAAAGTGTCCCGCAAATTCGCGGTTTTTTTTTTTCCCCTATTCGCGACCATGTTCCACGAAATCGCGGTTTTCTTTCTTGTTTTTTTTTTTCCTATTCATGGCTGTGTTCTGTGAATTCGCAGGTTTCCCTCATCCCCCCCCCCCCCCCACCCCTCTTTGTGGCCGTGGTCCGCAAATTCGTCGACATTCGTGGATTTTTGCCTCGCCATTTGTGGATTTTCACGACTCGGGAACCTATCTCCCCTTTCTCCTTTGAAACAATGCCCCGCTATTCGCGGTTTCGCAATTCGCGGATTTTCCAGGAACGTATCCCTCACAAATAGTGGGGTCTGAGGGTATATACACACAAGCTTGGTGTTTGCAAAACGGTTAATGTGGTATGCTTAAGATCGCGTAGGGTCTTGAGTTCAAGCCCCTGTCGTGCCGTTGAATTACCTCCAGGCGGGTCAACTCGGCTGTCATCCTTCCAAGGTTGGCAAAATGAGTACCAGCTTACTGGTAATAGGGGGTGTTGCATTAGCGGCACAGCTGCGCCCCAGAAAATGATGCAGCCCAGCAAATGCAGGCTGCATGCAAATATATAAATAAACGTGCACATACACGTACACACACATCGAGAGGGATGTATAGTGTCATTTGCAGGCGCAACCATTATTCAAAGAAAGATGGTGAAATGCTTTCACATGATAATTTGTTGTGACCATGTGACCTTGTTTAGTCACGTGAAAAAGTAAGTACACCCCATGTAAAGTTTTGACTTTTTCAACATATTTCAACATACAGCTATTTGATCTTCATTTCAACAATATTGATAGATAAAGGTGATATAATATAACAAATATCATGAAACATTTACATTTTGTAGTCCATTGTATAATTTTAATGAACATAAATGCAAATTTCGCATGTGGAAAAAGTAAGTACACCCCTACATTTATCACTACTTCAAATACCTAAAATTAGATTCAGGTGCACCAGCTCAGGTGCAAATGATTAGAACATCGTTAGAGAGGATCTTGGAGGAACCTGTCTTATTTAAACCTCAGACATTTAGTTTGGTTTGCTCTTTGTTGTTGAAGTGTGTGGCGTCACCATACCTAGATCAAAAGAGCTCTCTGAGGCCTTCAGAAAAAAGGCTATAGATTCCTACGAGTCTGGGAAGGGATTTAAAAAGATCTCCAAACAATTTGAAATCAATCATTCGACTGTCCAGAAGATCATCTACAAGTGGAGAAGATTCCAAACAACTGCCAACTTGTTCAGGCCAGGCCGCCCCAGCAAGTTCAGCCCGAGAGCAGACCGCAAGATGCTGAAAGTCTCTAAGAACCCCAGAATGTCATCACGGTACCTACAGGTAGCTCTTGCCACTGTTGATGTCAAAGTGCACGCGTCTACCATTAGAAAGAGGCTACACAAATTTGATCTACATGTGAGGTGTGCCAGGAGGAAACCTTTGCTGTCCAGAAAGAACATCAGGGCAAGACTAAAGTTTGCCAATGAACATCAAGGCAAAGACCAGCACTTCTGGAACAATGTGCTCTGGACAGATGAGTCAAAGGTAGAGCTATTTGGCCACAGTACCAGAAGACATGTTTGGCGAAAACCAAAGACAGCATTTGACCATGAGAACCTGATACCAAATGTAAAGCATGGTGGTGGAAATATCATGGTTTGGGGCAGCTTTGCTGCATCAGGGCCTGGGCAGCTCACCATCATATAATCCACTATGAATTCTTCATTGTACCAGAGGGTGCTTGAGGATAATGTGAGGCCATCTGTCGGAAAGTTGAAGCTCAACCGAAGGTGGACCTTGCAACATGACAATGACCCTAAACATACCAGTAAATCCACCAAGGAATGGCTGAAAAGAAAGAAATGGAGGGTTCTGGAATGGCCAAGTCAAAGCCCGGATCTAAATCCCATTGAGTTGTTGTGGGGGAATTTGAAACGAGCTGTGCATGCAAGAAACCCCTCAAACATCACACAGCTGAAAGAATTCTGCATGGAGGAGTGGGCAAAAATTTCTCCCAGGCGATGTCAGAGACTGATAGACAGTTATAAGAAACGCCTACTTGGGGTTGTTTCTGCAAAAGGGGGCAATACCACCTATTAGAGCCAAGGGTGTACTTACTTTTTCCACTTGCGAAATTTGCATTTATGTTTATTTAAATTATACAATGGACTACAAAATGTAAATGTTTCATGATATTTGTTATATTATATCACCTTTATCTATCAATATTGTTGAAATGAAGATCAAATAGCTGTATGTTGAAATATGTTGAAAAAGTCAAAACTTTACATGGGGTGTACTTACTTTTTCATGTGACTGTACCTACTTTTTGGAGCACCATTCATACATCCTTATGCATTTTTTAAAATGTTTTTTTATTAAGTGTTTCTGTACTTTAAAAATGTAAATACATTTTTTAAATCACCAACTTTATTTAATGTTTGTCATACTTCAATGACGACAAGTCAACGACAAACTGAATCGGTGTGTGCATCCATGCCAGCTTTAGGACAGAAGTTCTTGCACTATTTGCATGTGCAGTCACGCATGCACCAATTATCATATTTAAACAATCATAATTATCGTCCATCTGGCAACAATGGTTGTCGGACTGTACGTAATATTCCACTGTTAACGACAACTCTCTTTAAAAGTGGTTTTCTGTTGTTGCTCCTATCACTGTGCGTAATGCCATTAACCACACCATTAACCATGCCATTAACCACACCCATTTCGGTGTGATTGGCGCTTGGGCAAACGCCGTAATGGCCCCGCCTCCACCAGGCTGATTGACAGGCGTGGTCCCACCCATCCATTGTTTCCTTCATAATAATAGGCATAGTTATGCAGTAACCAGACCTGGTAGGATAATGGCTAGAGGGTCTGCTCAGAGTCTGGGAGGTCGGTGGTTCAAATCCCGGCCGAGTCCCACCAAATACTTTTTAAAATTTTCGTGCGGCTTCCTCGCTTGACGCTCAGCATTTGTGAGGATACAACATGGACAAAGAATGCTGGGAATGCAATGGCAAACCACCCAGTATAACCCTTGCCAAAAAACTGCTTCGGCAGCACCAGTGCTCTGTAAAGTAAATAGACGGGTCAATATACTGCCTGACCCCAAAAAAATTGCAAATTTTTGTTTTATGCTTATTTCTAGTAGTTTATGAAGTGGAAGACAACATATTAAAAGTTGGACAATTTTGACGCATGGGAAAGTCCCTCAGTGACGTCAGAAAACAAGATGGCTGCCGGCAGATAAAACGTAAAAAAATTGACTGATAATCATCAGACCACTAACAATTTAAAGTTAATTTTGCACCAATATTTGTATTATGATCGTTGCTGGTAGTTTATGCAGTGCTAATCCTGAGACCATTCGCAATTTAAAGTAAATATTTGCACAAATATATGTTCTTTGATTGTTTCTGCCAGTCTATGACATGGAAAGCAACATATAAAAAATTGGACAATTTTGACACATGTGGAAGTACCATATGCCTTCTAGTCTTAGATTCCAGTTTCATCGTCCTCCTCCTCCTCCTCCTCTATGTCTGGTTCAACACTCATATTGTCACAGTTGCTGTCCTGGCAATGTCCACATGCACTGGTGCACTCTAATCCATGCTTCCTACATGAACACCTTAGTGTTTTGCACCCCCCTGAACAGTTGCAGTGAATCATCTGAAGTAGTATGTCTGGAGCAGGGCTTTTGTCTGTCATCACTGGAACAAGTTTTCCTCCTTCTACCTTCCATCCCCACTCCGTTGGCTCCATTCCACAACAAAGGCCCATCCATTCCATTACCTGGTAATAGGTCCGCAGAGAATGAAACTTGCAGGCAGCGGATGTGGGTGGCAATCTTTCAGGAGTGACAAATGCCTTAGCCCTTGCAACCTTTTTGCAGAGAATGTTGTATCTGATCGATGCCAATGAGTCGTTCTGATTTGCTTCAAACAATGCCACCATTGCTCTGCAGCCTGCAGTTTCAATAACATCCTGACTCTGCTGTGGTTTACAGAACACCTTTGAGCTGTCTATCAGTTCCTTTTCTTTCTTGATGATTCTTTGAAACCCTGACTTCTTTCCAATCCCAAAGACACGAGACGTTGCGTCACAGCCAGTTAATGCATGAAGGAACAATATATCTCTGCAGGCTGCATTTCCAAGTATCTGCTGAAGGACTTTGATATTGTAGACATTTGATTTTGCCTTGTCAGAACGGAAATAGAGTTCAATGCAGTTTGTCTCCACCATATGGAAGAGCAGGAGGAGAAGGAGATCTGTATCTTCTCCAATGAGGGTTGTAGATCTGGAAGCCGCATTTGCGACGGCCGCTTTTGCAATCTCAACATCAGCATCTCCCTCTGCTTGGATCACCTCACAGCCTTCCTTGTGCAACACCTCTATAATCAACAGTATCATTGCCTGCTTGTTTGACTCATTCGACAGAAAGTCCTCCTTTTTCCCAACAAATTTTGTTGACTCCGTAATGTTAACCTTGGTGGCATTCTTGTTTCTATTCCGACGTTGATGAGAACAGTCCTTTGTGCTTGGCCCAGCCTCATAACCATCAAACACAACAGTAGCTTTGCCATAGTGTCGTACTGTAAATGAGGCATATTCATCTGCAATGGAACTGTAGGTGAATCCCTCTGTCCACTTTAAGCGGTGAATAAGTGATCCCCCGTCAAGAACATAGTGATCTGTTCCTGGAACTGTCTGGTTGACAGCATTGTCAGATTTGGTTGTAGCATAATTCCTTATTGCCTCCGCCAACTGTGGTTTATCTGGCTGGCGCAGGATGTTTTTTGCCTCAAAAAGAGACATTGGGTATGGGCAGAGTTCATATTTCATCACTTCACCTATCTGGAGATCTCCCGTCTGTGACACCACTAAGAACCTCTGGAATAGTAACGCTGGATCTATTGTGCGGTCCTCAGCAACTTTGACTGCCCTGCTGAATGCAAGTGTCTTGGCTTTAGAACTCCTTTTGTGTGAATAGGAGTAAGCTGGGTGATCATCCATCTTCTTGACAATGTCACTACCTACTTTGAATAGGTCATGAACATTGACATCCTCATTTGCAGTAACCCCTGTGATGATATTGCGCAATGACTTGTCATCAGAAAATGGTGTGAAGCTGTCCAGTTTTTCGGCAACTTTGCCACGATCAGCTTCATCTCGACTCACCCTGGATGTTGTCAACTCCTTATGTTGTTCACTTGTTGAGTAGCTACTCGAGGTCAGTTCTTGCATAGCAAGGTTGTAGGAGGACGATATGGTTGAAGACAGAGTCCAAACTGCTCTCTGGTGCTCTGACATCCCACTTCCTCGAGTCAGCCCCCCTTGGCTTTTCAGTGAGCGCATTAATGTCTGTTCTATCACAAGATCAGAGCCTAGGCCAGCCCAGTATTGGTCACTGTGCCGGATTACATGATAACCAGATTGGAACTTCTGATGAACCTCAGGGTTGTCATCCTCTAACGCAAGCATCTTCTCTAGATAGAGTCGAGCTGACTTCAGGTAATTGGGATGGCCAGCAGCTGCAAATATCGGCAAGCAAGCTGATATGGCTTGGAGATGCATCTCCCAGGACCCCGTCCGATCAGCTGCCACAAGTGCCCTTGCAATTCCCAACATACGCTGGTAGTTGATCCAAAGTGCACTGGTTTTCGAGTCCTTTGCAAGTTTATTCCTTTCCTGATTCAATCTATTGTCAATGAAATGAATGCACTCTGATTGCAACACAGACTCTATAGTGTCACTTTCGACAGTCTCCAGGGAAATGTACAGTCGCTCCAGTTCTGCCACTTGTTCTTGAAACCCAGGGTCAACTTCCACAATCTTGCCAACAACCTGACGTGTAAGACACTGATCCACAAGCAAATGGCCACGAAAAGCACGTTGCACCGCCTTCCCACTCAGCATGTGCACAACAGCATTTTGACCATACACTGTTTCCAGGATCTCTTTCAGTCCACTTCCATCCATCAAACTTCCAATGGCACCCAACAAATTCATTAATGTGTGGAAGCTCCCAAGCAGTAGCACTGCATTATGGATTGGGTTATCAGCAGGAAGAGCATTCACTATCTCAGAGGCCTTCCAAAACAGCGGTTGGTCAAATGTGATGATTGCTGGCATGTTGTGTTTTGATGCAAGTTTGCTCAGGTAATCAAGAGTTGACAAGATGCAGGTTTTGTCACCTGGGTTCATATCAATCATTGGGAGAAACTGTATTGAGGCTTTCCCTGGGTGATCACACTCCTCATGCAGAAAGTGCATCATGCCTTGCCAATTTGGTGCACTCTTTTCGAAGCAAAATGACATCTCCCATAATATGTCAATTGGGCGATCACAAATTGATAACAAAGGGAGGGGCTGAAATTTGAGGTTGCGGTTGACGTGCTCTGCATAGCGGTAATCTATTATATTGATCTTCGTCAGTTCGACGAGCTTCCTGTCAGACATTTTCTTTCTAGATATGATGTGGCTAGATTGACGCCCTGGTGTAATAGCTGCTATCATGCCCATCCCATGAAAGGTACCCTTTCCATCCAACGTTATGATGTTGTGGTCCACATTGTCTCCAGCAAATAACAAGGATGTATCAAGAATGTCGGTGTCACCTCCAAACACATCCGGAGCAAGAGAAGAGGCTGCATTTACTTCAAACCGTTGCACTTCGGAGTAAGATGAGGAAAAGCCAAAGGTTGATAGACTATCTATCAAGAAACGAGACCTATACAAGTGATGCATTTGCACTGCAAGACCAAGCTGCAATGGTGCAATTACAGCCCTTGGACGCACTGCTTGGATGACTGCTTGTCCAATACCAGCAACCTCCCTAGATGTATCTTTCCCGACCAAAAGATGCTGCAGCAAGAATCGCAGGCTAGTTGGGACATACCCCAATGCAGCAGTAAGGCTTAGGTCTGCAGTAGTTGGGTATGTATCCCCATGTGGTGCAACTGTTGTTTTTATGTCACTTTTTATTAGTTTTGCAGCAGTCTGAAGAATTGCACGTTTTTGTGCTTCTTCATCATCTTCTCGTGGTGCATTGTAGTGGTCACGGAGGATCTGGGACATTTTTTCTCTGAATGTCACAATGTCTTTTAAGCCTCTACCCTCTGCCATGAATATAGATTCACCATATCGTTTTTTAAGCTGTTCCTTCATGTATTGGTTCCCATATGCATTGGATTCACTATCGCCCAGGTATTGTTCCATTCTAGCCACGAGGTCTGTAATTGTTAACTGTTCCTCATCATTGTCTTCAAGAAAAGAGCACACCTTATCGAAAGCCTCATTCTGGTCACTGTCCTTAGGCCTTCCCATTTTTCGTCTCTTGTTTGACTCAGTCGGCTTGAACTGTTGTGGAATGTCTCGCATTGTGCGGAAATTAATGTTGCAGGACTTGTGGTACACACAGTCAGCTGCATGGAGATCACCCTCAAAATATTCAATGCGGCCTTGAACAGCAAGGGCCCATTCATCGCTCCTTGTTTTGCAATGAACTGATATAGTTTTAACAAATGCGTCAGTCTTCACGTAGCCAAAACTGGCTGTTTCTGCATGGCCTCGCTTTGGGCCCTCTTCCTTAACTTCAGTGCCGCAGAAAAGGCAATGTGTTTTACTGTCATATGGTCCCAGGGAAATGCGAGCACTCCTCTTGACTGATGGACCTGATTCCGCATGATCCTTCTTGGTTAAAGCAATGTCCTTTTTGTTTATGTGATTCACTCGGCATGATTTGTGAACACTGGTACCAGCTAGAATTCTGATGTCAACACCCCTTTCGGCACTTGCACGGTTGATGCCTTCTGCTCCTTTCTCACGAACTGATACTGTTTCCTCACAGTCCAATCCCCTTTGGCATAAAGGGCAGGTCTCTTTACCATATAAAGAGTTCATTTTCTATCTCTGAAAATACAAAAATGAGATCTTTTAGAAGCATGCAGTCAATTTACATTGGCCATATACATTGAATGCCATCAGAGCATTCTCCGCCCCTGAAACTGAGATATTTATGTAAGATATATATTAGGAGGAAACATACTATGGAATAATCTGCATAGTGGTCATCCCATTGCTTTCTGCATCTGAAATGAATTATATACAAGGGCTCTGTTGCTTAGTCACAAGGTGCACCAGGAAAAGATATGTATAGTCCAGAAGAAAAACATACTGATAGAACCCCCCCCCCCCCCCCTTCCCCCAATCAACTGGTCCCATTCCTATTAAATAAATATGCATCCCCACAACTCTAGAACCTGGAAAATAAATACCATCATACACTACAGTTGTAGGAGTACAAAATACATGTAGAATATATGGGGCAATTGTATGCATAGGCCTACCTGTCTTTTTGCTACTGCCTTGGCCTTGGTTGTATTGTACTGTATCTCCTTGGTTGTATTGTATTGTATCTCCAATGTTTACCATACAACGTTGTCCAATTGAGTCCTAATTAGGTGTAATTAACTCATTCATGTGGAGTTGTTACTCAGTCAAGCTGCACAACTACCAGTGAGGAATTAGGTCATTAGCCTACATGCTGGGAGGTCATATTGTTAAAGACATGTGTCAGGTAGCAGATGTAAACATTGTTAAAGACACGAAACAAGTGTTATAAAATGTTGCCTTTGCAGCTGGTCTCAGTGGAACAAATTAATTTATATAAACAAAAAGAAACAAAAATAAAAAACCAAAGACGTTTTCGACGTAGTGAATCGTGCATGGTTTTGTGACATTTTTATCATGTCAAAAATTTTTACTTTCCCATGGTCCATTTATGTCCAACTTTTGATATGTTCCTAAGTAAGTCTTAAAATATAAGGAAATGCAATAAAACTAAAATTTGCAATTTTTTTGGGGTACGGCTGTTCTGGTTGTATATTGACCCGTCTAAAAGTGTGAGAAAGGTTTAGTTATGCCTACTTTTTGTGGAATCCTTTCAAGTTGTGAAAATGTTGAGTAGTCATGAACCTTCTCATGTTCTTATTTAAACCAAGTCCGGAGCCTAAACCAGTTTTTAGTTGTGCTAGAAAAGAAGAAGAATTACAATCGGCTGTTTTGAGTTGGTCAGTTTTGTAGCTCAGCAATGCTGCCAAAGTTTAGCGAGTGTCATTGGATGTGAAGTTCTCCACAGCATACTGGTAGGTACTTTACGAGTTTGTATCTTGGTCGCTTTTTTGAGGATTTGTGTTGTATTAAACCTATGGAGTGTCTGCGGCATCCCTACATCTTCCTAAGTTGAGGGACTTCCTGATATTCAAAAAAAGTTTTTGTAAAAATAAACAAACAAACAAAAAACCTTGATACGTCATTAAGCCGAGATGCAGAGTAATGTCTTGATGACCCATGACTCTTTATCAAACATGTTCTTCTGCCTCAGGTTTCACTACCTGATCCTCAAGCAAAAGTTCCTGGAGGCTTTGTGCATCACAAAGGCTGTTCTTCCAGAAGAAGATACAAAACAGGTGTTTTGCTGCTGTTACCTGTTCAATGTTGTATTTACCCATTTATGTACGAGTTTTTATATCATCACTTTTCTTTTCTCCATTCGCCACATTCTCTCCCTTGCCTCAGCAAACTGAGTTTTCCGTAGAGTCTGTGGTTGCTTGTCTGCAAGCTGTTGAACCGTTCTGTTCAAGCCGTGATGATTACAGCAGTCTTTGCCTCCTTCTGACTCTCCCACGACTTACCGAACATGCGGACTATCGGGACTGGTCTCCGAGTACAGCACGCGTGCACTGTTTCCACGAGGCCAGTGTCCTCGTCTCGGATTTCATCCCCGCGGACCGTAAGCTCAGCATGGCTGGTTTCTGTTCGAGTCCTGATCGGCTAATCCACCTGATTGTGAAGGGTCTGCTGTACGAAGCTAGTCTGGAGCTATGTCAGGGCCAGGCCACTGGAGAGGGATTGCTTGGAGATGGGGAATCCCTGCTTGGTAAGTCTTCCATTTCCTAATGACCTCATATTCTATTCCAAATCCTTACTTTTCTTTCTAGCTTCAATATTTTTTTCTTTTCTCTGCTGCTTGACCTTTTTCTTTTATTAACTGCTTCTATCCTCAGCCTTTTAGCATTTATCCTTTATAATGTTCCCCACCCCCAGGTGTGGATGTTCTGTGTGGCAGTGGCTGTGATGATCTTGATCCAAGCTTGTTATCCTGGCTTCGTAGCATCCCTCCTGATACGTTCAGCTGTACTTTCGAACAACGGCAACTTTCTCTGCACCTGGACCGCCTTTCCCGGCCACCTACTCGCTCTGTCTCCGAACTTCTTACACCAATCATGCAGGCAATTCTCCTTATACATGGTCTTCCTCCTGTACTAGTAGGACATGTTGGTGTTGGCTTAGCGGTTGGGGTGCCGGCTTGGGATCCTAGGATCCTGGGTTCAAATCCCGGTCGATTGCTGAATTAACGCCAGGTGGGTTGACTCAGCCTGTCATCCTTCCAAGGTCGGCAAATTGAGTACCAGTTCGCTGGTAATTCCCTGTGTCGCAAGAGGCGACTAACAGGGTTGGCGGCAGGAAGGGCATCCGGCCATAAAACATTGCTTAAAAAAGGGGACCATGGTGCCCAAAAACGGCTAACCCCTGCTCTGCAGGGTAAAATGGCCTCTAAAGGTGGTTCTTTACTAGTGAGGTGCCCGTGCTACGCACGGTGGGAGGCCATAAGCAAGCAGACAATGCAGAAACGGTGAATGCTAAAGCATGAAATCAATAAATTGCACATTCCTGTGCCACCTGTAGTCGAACATCAAGCATAGACAGCAGGTTCGTGAAGGATTTCCACGAAAAACGTACCCATTTGAATGGTTCTATACCCAGTCAATGGCGAATCTGCATATGGCGATCCGCGAATGTCATGCTTAGAAAGTAGAAACCGTCACGGCATTTCGTCTTCATTTGAACTCAATATCTCTATTTTCATTCCAAACAGCATAACTCCAATCACAAATTAAATAGCATTAATATAAAAAATAAACTTTTACCAACATTTGTGACATATACAAATATTTAAATCCCGATGTGGAGTCGTTCCGTACGGTTGGGTGAATACAATTACGAATTCAAAATCGTAATTGTATTCACTCAATTCCAAACGTCATTCCAATCACAAATTGATACTTTAACAAAATACTGTTTTAAATGATGATTGTATTGAGATATCATCAAACTAGCTCATTGCAGTCATTTGATCCACCACGCGGTGACCTGGGTTACCCCGTGATTTTTGACCATTTTACAAATGACACAAAGTCAAATCCTTTGTGACACAAAGGATTTTCCTATCACGCGACCCCGGGTTACACCCCCTAAAGTTAATTAATTAATTATGTAAAATGGTCAAAAATGGGTCACCGCGTGGTGGATCATTTGTCCACTTCCGGATTCACGGCAGGTTCATATCGAGTTGATTTCAAAATCAAAATTTTATTGAGGAATTTTTGAAACCTCCTACCTACCTTACAACATCCGCTAGGACCCCAAAACGTTCCACAGGAGGTTTGGCTGGGCTAGCCCCAAAACTGTGGGAGTAGTTTGGGTGACGGACAGACGGACGGACACTCCTGTTTTATAATCTATATATATAAAACACAGTTTGTGTGTGTGTGTGTGTGTGTGTGTGTGTGTGTGTGTGTGTGTGTGTGTGTGTGTGTGTGTGTGTGTGTGTGTGTGTGTGTGTGTGTGTGTGTGTGTGTGTGTGTGTGTGTGTAATGTTACTGATAGACTCCGAAACGGAGAGGCTCACGTGCTTGATATTTGGCATAGACATGGCCATTGAGCCTGGGACGAACATGGCCGAGACCATATTTGACGAGATCCATATTTTTTATTCATATTTACCTCAGCGCATTTCAGCGAAGTACCCGCTAATCTCAGCCAGTGACAGAGCAGCTCGCTGATTCGCTCAGAGCGATCACGTGATGTTCCATCCCGTTACACGTCGCACGTTTGCACGTAATTCAGGGCGAAAAGCGATTGCGTTTTTTCACCTTTATGCGATTGTGTTTTGTGTCGATTTTGTGCGATATGAATTAAATTTTAATTCATATTTCGTGTTTACGAATTCGAATACGAAGGATTTCCCCTTTCCCCTTTCAATTTCGAATACGAATCGAATACGAGCTTGAGTCGAGAGGGCGAATGTACGGGTTGGGAATGTACGGGTCTCCCTTCCCCCGCCCAGCAACGCCGGTACTGGAGGGCGTGGGTCACAGGATCGGTGAGTCTCCAAATCCGCTTCGTGCTCTTGCGAAGATGCAGGACGATGTCGCGATTGTTGTGCTGCTCTCCGACCATGAGAACTGCAACGTCATTGTTGACTGGCCCTCCCCTTCCCACCCCCCTCCCCCTTCCCCCTCCCCCGTCCATCCTCCCCCTCCCTTCCCTCTCCGTCCTTCCCCTCCCTCCCCCCTCCACCCTACCCCTTCCCCTTCTCCCCTCCCCCCTCCACCCTACCCCTTCCCCTTCTCCCCTCTCCCCTCCCCCTCCCCCTCCCTTTTCCTTCCCCCTCCCCCTCCCTTTCCCCCCTCCCCCCTTCCCCCTCCCCCATCCCCACTCCCTCCTCCCCCCTCCCACCCCCTCACCCTCCCATCCCTCACCCTCTCCCCCTCCCCTCCCCCATCCCCCCTCCCATCCCTCCCACCAACTCCCCCTCCCATCCCTCACTCTCCCCCTCCCATCCCTCACTCTCCCCCTCCCCCTCCCCATCTTCTCCACCTCTCCCCTCCCCTCCCCCTCTGCTCCCCTCCCCCCCCTCTTCTCCCCTCCCCCCGTGCTCCTCCCCTCCCCTCCCTCCTCCCCTCCCCTCCCCCGCCCGGCAATGCCGGGTACTTCTGCTAGTACAGTATAGATATATTTGATGAAGTGGATTGTGGTTGCATTCCGCAAGCAGCTAAATAACCCGAGTAAATTAAGAATTTGTCATTAGAATGAGCTTTTTATTTAGCAGTTTACAGGTGTTTTTAATTATTTTTTATTTTTTTGTATACAGAGTCGAGGCTCATGTAAGAGCTAACGCATTACACACGAAAACATGCACGGACCCATAAAACATACAATACATAAAAGGGGCGGGAGAGGAGGAGGAGGATGGGGGGGGGGGGGGGGAGAGGGAGGAAAGCATAAAAGCACAACAACAGCAGAGAACAAGGACGTCGGTAGATCTGTGGAAGAGAGAGGGTTGCATGTTTATGTTTATGGGGAGGGGAGGATGTTTATGTTTATGGGGAGGTGGGGTTTATGTTTATGGGGAGGTGGGGTGGGAGAGAAGGGTTGCATGGTATAAAGCAAATGAACACTACTAGGAATTTCAGGAAAGAAGATGGCGATTGAAAGAGGTGGATTTGGGGTGCTTTAACAGGGGTAGAAAAGATCAAGGTTTTGGATGGGGAAGATAAGAGATGTTGGTGAACAGCTGTTTTAAAGACCTGAAGGGAGGAGTGGGATTGAAGAGAGCTGTAGTCACTTTTACTTTATTTCTCCAAAATAACCTCATGCAGTGGGTCCAGCAGTGGACCAGCAGTCCATCTATACATACGTACATCTGTCAACATTTGACTAAAAGATCTCCACACAAACCTACCCGACCGATTATGGACCAAATTTGGTACGATACATCGGAACTTTGAGGTCTCATGGGGTTGTGCTCCCCATACAGATATGCCCCTATAAGAGACTGTAAAGTGGGGGGAGGGGGGGAGGGTAAGCGGTGATTCAAACGCCTGCGTTGGCCTGCCAGCAATCAATCTCACCTTGCGACCACCCCACACCTCGACTTCCCCCTCCATCGCCATGAAGCCAAGAAAAGAAACACCAGCTCCCTCATGGAGCGAGCATGCTTGTGCAAGATCAACTGATGTCCTATTAATCTTGGGTCATGTGAGCAGAGCTCACATCTGCACGGGCCGATTTGTTTATGGACAGTTTCCACCGGTTTTGTGATTATTTTTTTCCGTGGGATAATGGCTTCGTGTTGCATCAATATACAAAAAACAATTCGGCTTTCTAGCTCACCGAGAAAGTCCTAAATGTTTATATCAATGAATGAATACCTTGTCATGTCATCCAAAACCTTTTGAAATATCATGATTGTTATATATATATATATATATATATATATATATATATATATATATATATATATATATATATATATATATATATATATATATATATGTATATATATATACATATATATATTATGGAAATGAGGATTGTGTTTTTTTTATTGTGTTGTATTGTATAGTAAATTGTTGTGAATTATTGCTTTAGTCTGGACCCTCCTTACTCCAGTTATGTATAAAGGTCAAAGGGCGTCCCATAATTAGGTCATAAACAATCACGTCAGCCAATCATAGATTTCCCCCTGGTTGATAGTTATATCTTTATTATGTGTATTAGGGTAAGGCCTTGTCTTCCATTAAGATGACACTCCATTGCACCAAGTGAAATAGAGTAGATTCCTTTCACTTTCCCCTTTCATCATTGCCAAGCCTCGATTGCCAATTACATCCCCTCCAAAACCACCATTGAACATGTGCTCGGGTCGGGGAAGAAGGGCGTGCCCGCCCGTCGTCATCAAGGGCGGAGCCAGAGGGTCGCGCGACCAACCAGGGCCGAGGTGAGCACACCGAGGGGCGTGTCCTGAAGGCCGGCGGCTTGATCGCCGGAGGCGCTATAAAAGTGCGTGCGCAAGGTACTGAAGGAGATCATCCAGGGAAGCACAAAGCCTGCTATTCGTCGCCTTGCTCGCCAAAGTTGGACCAAGCAAGAGAGTTGGGCAAGAAGCAAGCACGTTGTTCAGTTGTGTGGTTGGACCAGACGAGTCCTGGCAAAGCACGCGACGTCCACAGAGCAGCCGCAGCCACAGCAGCAACGACAGCAGCTTGGGGCCTTGACGGCAGTTCCGGAGCAGGGCCGCGAAGGAACGGCGGCTGTTAAACGCGCCGATCGTGCTGCAGTACCATTGGACCTTCCTCTCCCTCCAGCCATCCATCCACCTCCTGCCTTTCCATCCTTTTGTGTACGTGAGTTTGTTCTGTGTGTCTTGTCCATGGGTATTTAATTAAGCTTGTATAAGGTAATAATTGCACTGTGTCTCTAATTCTTCTGTATATTATTTTATTATCCTTCCTTCTCCTTGGTTTTTTTGAGCCTGTAAATAGCAAATAAATTATATTCGTATTCCCTATTATTTCTTCTTCTTCTTCACATCCGTGTCGCTTTTGTCTTTTCCACATTGAATATCTGTGGCGCGATCCGGCCAACGTTCGGGAATCGGGTTAGTCGGGGTAACTGTTAGGGCCGCGGGGCCTCCGCTCGGCAAAACCAACATCTTATCCGCGGTCCGTAACAATAACAATACATATATACAGTCACACAAAAAAGTAAGTACACCCCATGTAAAGTTTTGACTTTTTCAACATATTTCAACATACAGCTATTTGATCTTCATTTCAACAATATTGATAGATAAAGGTGAGACAATCTAACAAATATCATGAAACATTTACATTTTGTAGTCCATTGTATAATTTAAATAAACATAAATGCAAATTTCGCATGTGGAAAAAGTAAGTACACCCTTGGCTCTAATAGGTGGTATTGACCCCTTTGGCAGAAACAACCCCAAGTAGGCGTTTCTTATAACTGTCTACCAGTCTCTGACATCGACTGTGAGAAATTTTTGACCACTCCTCCATGCAGAATTATTTCATCTGTGCGATGTTTGAGGGGTTTCTTGCATGCACAGCTCGTTTCAAATCCCCCACAACATCTCGATGGGATTTAGATCCGGGCTTTGACTTCGCCATTCCAGAACCCTCCATTTCTTTCTTTTCAGCCATTCCTTGGTGGATTTACTGGCATGTTTAGGGTCATTGTCATGTTGCAAGTTCCACCTTCGGTTGAGCTTCAACTTTCCGACAGATGGCCTCACATTATCCTCAAGCACCCTCTGGTACAATGAAGAATTCATAGTGGATTCTATGATGGTGAGCTGCCCAGGCCCTGATGCAGCAAAGCTGCCCCAAACCATAATATTTCCACCACCATGCTTTATAGTTGGTATCAGGTTCTTGTGGTCAAATGCTGTCTTTGGTTTTCGCCAAACATGTCTTCTGGTAATGTGGCCAAATAGCTCTACCTTTGACTCATGTCCAGAGCACATTGTTCCAGAAGTGCTGGTCTTTGCCTAGGTGTTCATTGGCAAACTTTAGTCTTGCCCTGATGTTCTTTCTGGACAGCAAAGGTTTCCTCCTGGCACACCTCCCATGTAGATCAAATTTGTGCAGCCTCTTTCTAATGGTAGACTCGTGCACTTTGACATCAACAGTGGCAAGAGCTACCTGTAGGTACCGTCATGACATTCTAGGGTTCTTAGAGACTTCTTTCAGCATCTTGCGGTCTGCTCTCGGTCTGCTCTCGGGCTGAACTTGCTGGGGTGGCCTGGCCTGAACAAGTTGGCAGTTGTTTGGAATCTTCTCCACTTGCAGATGATCTTCCGGACGGTCGAATGATTGATTTCAAATTGTTTGGAGATCTTTTGAAATCCCTTCTCAGACTCGTAGGCATCTATAACCTTTCTGAAGGCCTCAGAGAGCTCTTTTGATCTAGGCATGGTGACGCCGCACACTTCAACAACAAAGAGCAAACCAAACTAAATGTCTGAGGTTTAAATGCGACAGGTTCCTCCAAGATCCTCTCCAACGATGTTCTAATCATTTGCACCTGAGCTGGTGCACCTGATTCTAATTTTAGGTATTTGAAGCAGTGATAAATGTAGGGGTGTAGTTACTTTTTGCACATGCGAAATTTGCATTTATGTTTATTTAAATTATACAATGGACTACAAAATGTAAATGTTTCATGATATTTGTTATATTATATCACCTTTATCTTTCAATATTGTTGAAATGAAGATCAAATAGCTGTATGTTGAAATATGTTGAAAAAGTCAAAACTTTACATGGGGTGTACTTACTTTTTCACGTGACTGTATATATATATATATAGTATATATATAGATATATGTATATATATTGTTACAGATCTGGGACGACGGCGCTCCCGTTAGCAAGGGGGGTTAACCCCTTGTCCGTTATACTGGCCGTCGCCGATCCTGGGGGTCTGTGACGTCACTGGTGGTCAGCCACGACCAGGGTAATCGGGCCAGAGACCCAAAAAAAGACCCCCCGAATACCTGCTTACCGTGACATCCCAACCAGCGAGGAGCCAGCCCCGCCCGAGTCGCGACGGTAATGGACACGCCGAGCGAAGCGAGTCACGACCCAGGCCGTTAACAATTACTAACCCGATTATAGCGGTTTTAATCGTGCCACGTAGACCAATGGAAAGAAAAGACTAAAGCAACTGGAGGAAGACGAAACCAAAGCTTGGAGAAAGAGCACACATTTATTATAACAACCACCAGAGGAAAAGAAAGATCAAAGCTGTACAAGGATAGATGGATGTAAAAAGAACACAGGGCAGCCTTATCTATACAGTCTTACTTATACCCAGGACAGCACAAAGACAGACTCACACGGGGATGATGACAGGAATGGCAGGAGAAGGTCCGTTCAGCTGGCAAAGGCAGCCGGTTCGGCTCATTCAGCCGTCGAGGTTCCGTTCCGACCTCGCGTCGTGGTTTAAAGCGAACACGACAACCGCTGGAACCAACGTGGTTGCGTCGACGCCACGACCCTCTCGCTCTCTCAGTAATGATGGGATTTCCTCTCAGGCAAGGCACGATCTCTCGCGTCAGGCAACCCGCTTGTGCTGTGCACTCATCACCTCTGCTGGTCTCAACAATGGCTCGTCTCCTCCCATCTCCTCATGCGCGATCCTCGAACGCATATATGAAGTGGGGTCGTTACACGCCCTCGGCCGTTTGGGTCCCGCCCACGTGCTGTTTGTAGCCTTATTTGGTAACGGAGCTGAACAGCTCCGCCCTTGTGGCGAGCCACGGCCACGCCTCTTCTCGGCGACCCCGCCTTCTTGTCCAATGCAGAGCACCAAGGCCAGTGAGAGGGCGCGCACCCCACGCTTGTTGAGCTGTTTGCAGAGAGAGTTTGCTGGGGTATGGCGTTATGGAAGGGGAGCTATCCTTATTTGTTAATGCAACGTGGTGTCAATCTAATGATACAGAGCCTTAATTAAACATAGAATAGGAAATAATTAGCAAGATGATTCTAAGATTGGCTGCGTGTTGCGATGACCTAGGGTGCGATATTTAATAATTAATAGAAGGGGATAATATTACAAAGGGGGATATTTACAAGTGAGGGGGGGGGGGGGGGGGGTTCCCAAATCGGTAACAATATACATATATATATATATATATATATATATATATATATATATGTATATATATATATATATATATATATATATATATATATATATATATATATATATATATATATATATATATATATATGTGTATATATGTATATGTGTATATATGTATATGTGTATATATGTATATGTGTATATATGTATATATGTATATGTGTATATATGTATATATGTATATATGTATATATTTATATATGTATATATATATGTAGGGAGCTGTAATGCCCCTCCCCCTTTGTATATCCTTGCTGCTTTACCAATTACCAAGTATAACCAATTATATGTTTTGTTTTGACTTGCTACTGTACTCTTTTATGATACTGAGTTCTTTCTACTGCATTGAGGATGTGTAATATCCTAATAAGGAGTTCTCTGCCTGTGTGCTCTGGCCTGCGTGGGCACAATCTCTAGTTCCCCTTTTCAGGCCTTGGAGGCAACTCTTATCTCTCTTTGCCTTTCTCCTGACTCTGCCATTATCTTGCAAGTTGACAGTTTTATGAGTGTCCACTCCCCTTTGTACTTTCCCAAGCCAGCTGCTATACAGAAAGTTGTAAACATGTTGCCACATAATGCTGACCATCTCCTTATCAGAGCTAACCCATGACTGGCCTTGGATGAACTTCCTTTAATTAACTGAACAACAGGATGGGACTATGGTGGGAGGCCCAATGAGCCCATTCTGTCTCTGTGTCTTGTGAGCTAACTCCACCCCTGACTTTCTTTATATAAAGCAATGTTAATTGAATTATTTCAGAGCATCTTGTTGTACTGTTGGTCATTCCTTGTGAGTTTCAATGCAACTTTGCTGTCCTCAAGCTTGAGTACTCGAGTTCCAATAAATATATCCGTTGCTCCTTTCTTCTGAGTCTTCTGAGTCCCAAGTCCTAAGTCCCAATCCGACATATATATATAATTATATATATATATATTGTTGTGGATATGAGGATTGTGTTTTTATTATTGTGTTTTTTTATTGTATAGTAAATTGTTGTAAGATATCGCCCTCCTCACTCCAGTGTTGTATAAAGGTCAAAGGGCGTTCCCGTAGTTAATTCCATAAAGCATACATGTTAGCCAATCATAGATTTCCCCCCTTGTTGGTAGTTATATCTTTATTATGTGTATTAGGGTAAGGCCTTATCTTCCATTAAGATGACACTCCATTGCACCAAGTGAAATAAGATAGATCCCCCTTCATTCCCATTCCCAAAACCTCCATTTCCAACTGCGTCATTGCCAAGCCTCAATTGCCAGCTACATCCCCTCCAAGCCTCCATTGCCAACTGCACTGGGCAGTTTGCCAGGTTTGCTACAGCTGTGGGTTGCTGATTTCGCCCCAAAACCACCATTGAACATGTGCTCAGCTCGGGGAAGAAGGGCGTGCCCGCCCATCGTCATCAAGGGCGGAGCCAGAGGACCGTGCCGACCAATCAGGGCCGAGGCGAGCTGACCGATGGGCGTGTCCTGAAGGCCGGCGGCCTGATCGCCTGAGGCGCTATAAAAGCGCGCGCGCAAGAGAGAAGTGTGTGGTTGGACTGAGTACGAGACGAGTCAGACGAGTCCTGGAGAAAGCGCGCGACGTACACACAGCAGCAGCAGCAGCAGCCACAGCAGCAACAACAGCAGCTTGGGGCTTGACGGCAGTTCTTGAGCAGGGCCGCGAAGGAACGGCGGCTGCTACACGCGCCAATCGTGCTGCAGTACCCGTGGACCTTCCTCTCCCTCCAGCCATTCACCTCCTGCCAGTCCTATCATCATTCCCCGCGTGAGTCTGTCCTTGTTTGTTCTGTCCCTGGGTTAATTAAGACTGTAGGTAAGCTAGCGTTGCACTGTGTCTCTAATATCTTCTGTAAATTATTTTATTATCCTTCCTTCTCCTTGGTTACTTTGAGCGTGTAAATAGTAGGAATAAATTTAGTAGTATTTCCAACCATTTTGTCTTCTTCTTCTTTACATCCATGTCGCCTTTGTCTTTTCCCTATTGAATACCTGTGGCGCGATCCGGCCAACGTTCGGGAATCGGGTTAGTCGGGTTAACTGTTCGGCCGCGGTGCCATCCACTCGGCAAACCAACATCCTTATCCGCGGTCCGTAACAATATATATATATATATATATATATACATATATATATATATATATATATATATATATATATATATATATATATATATATATATATATATATATATATTGTTGCGGATATGAGATTGGCCTCCATCCATATCCGCTTGTAAATATTCCCCTATTTCCCCAATACTTCCCAACTATCCCCAATCCCCCATTCCCTAGTCCCATTTTCTGTAAACAACACTCTGTAGACCCGACCTTCCCCTATTTCCCCCATTAAATGTCGCATCCAGGTCCACCGCATCTCACGTAGACAACTATAGGACATCTTGCTAGTTATTCTTAGTCTATGTCAGTTAAGGACTCGTTTCCATTAATTCTGACTCTTCGTTGCACCAGAATGTGATTGTATGGCACCGTTAGAAAGTTTAGGACCTCCCAATACCTCCCCGCAGCTCTTCCTCATGGTACAACAACAGCGGCGGCGGCGCGGGGAGTGTGCGTCCTCACTCCGGCTTGGTTAGCCGCCATTGAACATGTGCTCCGACGGGGTTACCACGCAGGGGCTCGCTGTCAGCTCCTCGTCAAGGGCGGAGCCCGGTAACCCCCCGCACCCAATAGAAGCGGCGGACCGATTCCATCTGGGGCGGAGCCAACGAGCCGAGGGCGTGTCACTCCCCGCTGAGCATGCGCAGGAAGAGGGAGGTGACGTCAGATGCGCCCTCAGCTTGGACAGAGAAGACGCCACCTCCGAGCGCTGCAATACCTCCCCGCATCTCTGGACCGGACCGTGTTGATTCTGCCCCTGAGCCAAGGTGCACCTTGTGCTATCGACTGCCTGTCCTTCCTTGCCATCAATCCCTGTGTAAGTCAGTCTTGTCCCGTTTGTCTGTGGTCTGTCGGGGATAGATAAGATTGTAACTAAGTGCCCATCTTTTCTGTGCTTTACCTCTTACCTTGTAATCTACCCCTTTTCTGCATCACCAATTATATCCTCCTCCGGAGGTCTTGAGAACTGTACCCCATTGTGTCGTTTCATTTATCCCAGCCGTTGTGTCCTTTCCTTCATTGATTTAGCATAGCGCGATTCGGCCAACGTTCGAGTGGAATCGGGTGAGTTGGGGGTAATCGGGTAAACTGTGCGAACACGGCGGCCATTCCGCTCGGTCAAGCAACATCTTAAGTCGTGTCCGTAACAATATATATATATATATATATATATATATATATATATATATATATATATATATTGTTGCGGATCTTTACGTCGGCCTTCTTCCCCTTAAGAAGGGGGGGATTAGTCTCCTTGTTCGTGACTGACCGACGTGAGTCCTGACGCTGCACAGCTCCCTCCGGAGAGGCAGGAGCGCAACCCCGTTCGCGACCGCGGACAGATGTTAATTGCCGAGCGGTTTAGCAACCGCGGCACGAACTATTAACAAGAACTGACCCGATCCTTAACGTTGGCCAAATCGTGCCACAGGTATGCAATGAGGGAAATCACTAAAGCAACCGGACGAGCATGAAGAAGAAGAACAAAGGTAGGAAATACAAATATAATTTATTACTAATATGTACACAATCAAAGAAACCAAGGAGAAGGAAGGATAATAAAATAATTGACAGAAGGAGGGAAGGACCAGAAGACACAGTGCAACACTAGCTTATACAGACTTACTTAAACCCCAGCACAACACAGAAGACGGACGAACAATCAGACTTACACGGGGCATGAAGGCAGGAACGGCTGGAGGGATGAGCAGGTGGAATCACAGGGCACAGCGAGCAGGTCCACTCCGGGCGGGAAGCGAGGAGCCGGCAGCTCCAAGTATTTGGCTGTACACCGCGCACCGGCAGGTTGGTTCACAGCAGCGCGTCAGAGCTCCGTGCGGTAGGGACTCGGTGGAAGCAGCGTTTTCGGTCGCACCTCACCATGGAACGCTTGGTTCGTGTTCTCTCCCACTCATGTGCTCTTTCACGCTTCTCCTTCGTCCACGCATCTCCCGCATCCCCTGTGGGGGCGTCCGCCGCGGGTTTTATGCCACGCCTTACCAAGCCATACCCACCGAGCCTGTGGTTGGTCGTTCGGGGCTCCACCCTTGATGACGAGGTGCGGGCTATGCCCGTAAGGTGGCTCCTCCCCCCTTTTCTCTGAGATTACCTCGTGGCTAATGAAGTCTTGCGGCGAAGAACACAACCCCAAAGCAGCAGCGGCGAACGCCGCCTTGCTGGCAGGTTTCGGAGGCCATGGGGATATTTCAGGGGATTCTACCTTATTTGAATTCGGTGCAATGGAGTGTCAACTAATGGGCAACAGAGCCTTAAACTCACATAGAATAAAGAAATAACTATTTAAAAGGGTATATGGTGGCCTGCGTGTATGTATATGGGGTAACTCGGAGGATGAACTTTGACCTTTACACACGGAGGGTGATATTTACAACAATTCTCATTAGACTACAACAACAAAAAAAAAAAACACAACAATTCTCAAATCCACAACTATATATATATATATATCGATATATATATATATATATATTAGCAGAAGTACCCGGCATTGCCGGGCAGGGGAGGGGGCAGGGGAGGGGGAAGGGAAGGGGAAGGGAGGGGAACGGGGGGAGAGCGAGCCCCTTGGTAAAGCGAGCGATTTTTTTTTTTTTTTTTTTTTTTTTTTTTTTTTTTTTTTTTTTTTTTTTTTTCATAGCGTCATAGCGATTTTTTTTTTCATAGCATTCATAGTGTCATATCGTTCATAGCGTCATAGCGTTCATAGCGTTTCATAGCGTCATCGCGATTTTTTTTTTCATAGCGTCATATCGTTCATAGCGTCATATCGTTCATAGCGTCATCGCGTTCATAGTGTTTCATAGCGTCATAGCGATGTTTTTTTTTCATAGCGTCATAGCGTCATATCGTTCATACCGTTCATAGCTTCATAGCGTCATAGCGTTCATAGTGTCATAGCGATTTTTTTTTTCATAGCGTCATAGCGTTCATAGCGTCATCACGTGATCGCTCTGAGCGAATCAGCGCCCACCTGCTCTGATTCCGTTGATTCCGTGCGCTGAAATGCGCTGAGGTAAATATGAATAAAAAATATGGATCGTCAAATATTTTGAGTTCGGCCATGTTCGTCCCAGGCTCAATGGCCATGTCTATGCCAAATATCAAGCACGTAAGCCTCTCCGTTTAGGAGTCTATCGGTAACATTACACACACACACACACACACACACACACACACACACACACACACACACACACACACACAAACTGTGTTTTATATATATATATATATTCCAGGAGGAGGTGGTGGTCGACTCCAAGGGATCTGAGTGATATATAGTATTGTAGGAGGGGGTGGTGGTCGATTCCAAGGGATCTGGGTGATATTTAGTATTGTAGGAGGAGGTGGTGGTCGATTCCAAGGGATCTGAGTGATATATAGTATTGTAGGAGGGGGTGGTGGTCGATTCCAAGGGATCTGAGTGATATATAGTATTGTAGGAGGGGGTGGTGGTCGATTCCAAGGGATCTGGGTGATATTTAGTATTGTAGGAGGAGGTGGTGGTCGATTCCAAGGGATCTGAGTGATATATAGTATTGTAGGAGGGGGTGGTGGTCGATTCCAAGGGATCTGGGTGATATTTAGTATTGCAGGAGGAGGTGGTGGTCGATTCCAAGGGATCTGGGTGATATTTAGTATTGTAGAAGGGGGTGGTGGTCGATTCCAAGGGATCTGGGTGATATTTAGTATTGTAGGAGGGGGGGGGGGTGGTGGTCGATCGTGAGGGATCTGAGTGATATTTAGTATTGCAGGAGGAGGTGGTGGTGGTCGATTGTGAGGGATCTGAGTGATATTTAGTATTGTAGGAGGTGGTGGTGGTCGATTGTGAGGGATCTGAGTGATATTTAGTATTGCAGGAGGAGGTGGTGGTGGTCGATTGTGAGGGATCTGAGTGATATTTAGTATTGCTGGAGGAGGAGGTGGTGGTCGATTCCAAGGGATCTGGGTGATATTTAGTATTGTAGGAGGAGGTGGTGGTCGATTCCAAGGGATCTGGGTGATATTTAGTATTGTAGGAGGAGGTGGTGGTCGATTCCAAGGGATCTGGGTGATATTTAGTATTGTCGGAGGAGGTGGTGGTCGATTGTGAGGGATCTGAGTGATATATATAGATAGTCGCGCGGCAAGGAACATCACGTGATCGCTCTGAGCGATCGATTGCAACTCTGCGTCCTGTCGTGGGCGTGGCCAACGTGGCCTCATGCTCCCAGGTGATTGGCTAACTCGAGCTCGAGAGAGCCATAATGTGCTACGTTATGGCAAAAAATATGAATCTAAAGATGAAAGGGAAAAAACCTATGTGGTGTGAATGGCAATGTTCGTCGCTTAAATGTGAAAAAAGGCAATTGCTTTTCGCTCTGAAATACGTGCGAACACGAAACTGAGTTAATGGCCGCAGGGAACATCACGTGATCGCTCTGAGCGAATCAGCGCGCTGCTCTGCGACCGGTCAGAATCCGGTCATAATATTTCTCGCTGAGATAAAAATATGGTAAAAGCATATTATGAAATAAATTTTTAGGTCAGCCATGTTCGTCCCAGGCTCAATGGCCATGTCTGTGCCAAATATCAAGTACGTGAGCCTCTCCGTTTAGGAGTCTATCGGTAACATTACACACACACACACACACACACACACACACACGCACACACAAACTGTGTTATATATATATATATATATAGATATATATATATATATATATATATACTAGCAGAAGTACCCGGCATTGCCGGGAGGGGGAAGGGGAGGGGAGGGGAGGGGAGGGGAACGGGGGGGAGAGCGAGCCCCTTGGTAAAGCGAGCGATTTTTTTTTTTTTTTTCATAGCGATTTTTGTTTTTCATAGCGTCATAACGTCCATAGTGTCATAGCGTCATCGCGTCATAGCGATTTTTTTTTTTCATAGCGTCATAACGTTCATAGTGTCATAGCGTTCATAGCGTTCATAGCGTCATCGCGTTCATAGCGTCATAGCGATTTTTTTTTTCATAGCGTCATATCGTTCATAGCGGTCATAGCTTCATAGCTTCATAGCGTCATAGCGTCATAGCGTCATCGCGTTCATAGCGTTTCATAGCGTCATACCGATTTTTTTTTTTCATAGCGTCATATCGTTCATAGCGTCATAGCGTCATAGCGTTCATAGCGTCATAGCGTTGCATAGCGTCATAGCGATTTTTTTTTTCATAGCGTCATAGCGTTCATAGCGTCATCACGTGATCGCTCTGAGCGAATCAGCGCCCACCTGCTCTGAATCAGTTGATTCCGTGCGCTGAAATGCGCTGAGGTAAATATGAATAAAAAATATGGATCGTCAAATATTTTGAGTTCAGCCATGTTCGTCCCAGGCTCAATGGCCATGTCTATGCCAAATATCAAGCACATAAGCCTCTCCGTTTAGGAGTCTATCGGTAACATTACACACACACACACACACACACACACACACACAAACTGTGTTTTATATATATAGATTGCAGGAGGAGGTGGTGGTCGACTCCAAGGGATCTGAGTGATATTTAGTATTGTAGGAGGGGGTGGTGGTCGATTCCAAGGGATCTGGGTGATATAAATATTGTAGGAGGGGGTGGTGGTCGATTCCAAGGGATCTGGGTGATATTTAGTATTGTAGGAGGGGGTGGTGGCCGATTCCAAGGGATCTGGGTGATATTTAGTATTGTAGGAGGGGGTGGTGGTCGATTCCAAGGGATCTGGGTGATATTTAGTATTGTAGGAGGGGGTGGTGGTCGATTCCAAGGGATCTGGGTGATATATAGTATTGTAGGAGGGGGTGGTGGTCGATTCCAAGGGATCTGGGTGATATTTAGTATTGTAGGAGGGGGTGGTGGTCGATTCCAAGGGATCTGGGTGATATTTAGTATTGTAGGAGGGGGTGGTGGTCGATTCCAAGGGATCTGGGTGATATTTAGTATTGTAGGAGGGGGTGGTGGTCGATTCCAAGGGATCTGGGTGATATTTATTATTGTAGGAGGGGGTGGTGGTCGATTCCAAGGGATCTGGGTGATATTTAGTATTGTAGGAGGAGGTGGTGGTCGATTCCAAGGGATCTGAGTGATATATAGTATTGTAGGAGGGGGTGGTGGTCGATTCCAAGGGATCTGGGTGATATTTAGTATTGCAGGAGGAGGAGGTGGTGGTCGATTCCAAGGGATCTGGGTGATATTTAGTATTGTAGGAGGGGGTGGTGGTCGATTGTGAGGGATCTGAGTGATATTTAGTATTGTAGGAGAGGGGGGGGGGGGGGGTGGTGGTCGATTGTGAGGGATCTGAGTGATATTTAGTATTGCAGGAGGAGGTGGTGGTCGTCGATTGTGAGGGATCTGAGTGATATTTAGTATTGTAGGAGGTGGTGGTGGTCGATTGTGAGGGATCTGAGTGATATTTAGTATTGCAGGAGGAGGTGGTGGTGGTCGATTGTGAGGGATCTGAGTGATATTTAGTATTGCAGGAGGAGGAGGTGGTGGTCGATTCCAAGGGATCTGGGTGATATTTAGTATTGTAGGAGGAGGTGGTGGTCGATTCCAAGGGATCTGGGTGATATTTAGTATTGTCGGAGGAGGTGGTGGTCGATTGTGAGGGATCTGGGTGATATTTAGTATTGTAGGAGGGGGTGGTGGTCGATTGTGAGGGATCTGAGTGATATTTAGTATTGCAGGAGGAGGTGGTGGTGGTCGATTGTGAGGGATCTGAGTGATATATATAGATAGTCGCGCGGCAAGGAACATCACGTGATCGCTCTGAGCGATCGATTGCAACTCTGCGTCCTGTCGTGGGCGTGGCCAACGTGGCCTCATGCTCCCAGGTGATTGGCTAACTCGAGCTCGAGAGAGCCATAATGCGCTACGTTATGGCAAAAAATATGAATCTAAAGATGAAAGGGAAAAAAGCCTATGTGGTGTGAATGGCAATGTTCGTCGCTTAAATGTGAAAAAAGGCAATTGCTTTTCGCTCTGAAATACGTGCGAACACGTAACTGAGTTAATGGCGGCAGGGAACATCACGTGATCGCTCTGAGCGAATCAGCGTGCTGCTCTGCGACCGGTCAGATTCTGGTCATAATATTTCGCGCTGAGATAAAAATATGGTAAAAGCATATTATGAAATAAATTTTTAGATCAGCCATGTTCGTCCCAGGCTCAATGGCCATGTCTGTGCCAAATATCAAGTACGTGAGCCTCTCCGTTTAGGAGTCTATCGGTAACATTACATACACACACACACACGCACACACAAACTGTGTTTTATATATACTAGGGCATGCCCGTACTATATATAAGCTAGGACGTGCCCGTACGTGGGTGCCCGTTACTTGCCAAAAAAAAAAAAAAAAAAATTTTGTGTAGGGGTGTGTGTGTGTAAACATCCTAGGGCGTGCCCGTACGTGGGTGCAAAAAAACATGCGTGCAAACAACAACAACAAAAAAAAACTTTGAAACCACGTGGCAGTAACGACCACAGAACCCCCCCCTCTATTTACATGAATGGTTTGGTCCATTCGCAACGACCACAGAACCCCCCCCCCTCTATTTACATGAAATGGTTTGGTCCAAAGCGAACGGCTTGCGGTGTTTGGTAAAGAAATCGCCATAGCTCGGTAACTACTTGTCCGATTAATTTCAAACCTTGAAAAGGCACATCCTCGGGTCCCCAGCAATATACCTGGCAAGTTTCAAGTATATCGGACCGGTAGTTGTCGAGAAACAGCGGTCACAGACAAACATACACACATACACACATACACACAGAGATTAATGGAATTATAGATAGATATAGATATATACACAGTGCGTATCAAAAAAAAGGTAATCCGAATTCAAGGGGTTAATCTGCAAAAGTTATTTAGTTTGACAATTTACATGTGGTTTACCAATTATGAGATCCTCAGCTTTCCATTGATGCCTTTCATGCATCATTGGTGTCACACATGACCGAGTACATGTTCATTGAAAATGAGAAGTTCAAATCGCATTTTTACAAGTTTGGCTAATCAGTGCAAGACAGTTTTAAATGGGCGCATTACTTGTCGACTGCCAAGTTGATTATGTAAAATTGGTAAGCTGGTCTGGTAATCAACGGTTGCGTCATCCTTTGTTTAAGATGGGCCTACAGTGTATGGGTTTAGAGACAGTCTGAGTCATTCAAAAGGTGGTTCAACTTACGTCTGAACAGCAGACCTTCGTGGTTACAACCTTTCACCAAACTGGAAGTTTTCAGCGAACTCGTGATGCGTTCAGGGAACGTTTCCCAGAACGGGAGCCTCCAGCAGCCAAAACCATCTGGGCGAATGTTAGAAAATACCAAGAGCATGGCACTGGCCTCAACCGCAACAACGAGAATTCTGGTAGGAGGCGCACTGGGCGATCGGAAATGAACATTGCAGCAGTAAGGCAGCAAGTTTTGGTGCATCCTAGGGATACCAGCGCAAGACGAAATGGGACGGGATTGCCTTCGGCAACATTCAACTGAATCACAAGACTGGACCTCCACCAACATCTATATCGGATTCACATCCGGCATCAACTTACGCCAGGGGATTTTGCCAGGAGGCTGGTGCTTGCCAGATGGTTGACAGCACGTTGCGAAGCAGATGTCAATTTCCTGCGGTATCTCGTTATCCGCGACGAAGCTGCTTTCGCCATGGACGGCAAGGTCAATACCCATAATGTTCTTGAATATGCACCGACAGGACAACCCCCGGAATTTAATTTTGACACCAACATGAATCGACAAAAGTGGACTGTTTGGTTGGGACTTTATGAAAGTGGTCAGGCGATCGGGCCATTTTTATTTCAAAGGAATGTCAATGGTAACAGGTATTTGCAGATGATCAATGATGAAGTTTTACCGCAGCTGGAGGAGAACTTTGAGCAACTTTTTTTTTTTTTTTTTTTTTTTCCCGCTCGTGGTGTCTTCAGATATCTCTGGTTGGCCAAAGACAGGGCTCCAGCACATCGTCTTATCGCTATCCGAGATCGACTGAGGGAACTCTTTGGAGACCAAGTCATCGCCCTCAACCATGCAGTGGAATGGCCGCCAAGATCACCTGACCTCTCACCATGTGATTATTTCCTTTGGGGACGTTTAAAGAACAAGGTGTTCATAACTCCTCCCCATGATCTTGACGAATTGCAGGGCCGTATTCGACATGAAGTGGATGCTTTGCGCAATGACCCGGCTATGGTGAGACGAGCAGTTCAGGGCATGCTCCGCCGCTGTGAGCTTTGTGTTGAAAGGGGAGGTGGACATGTTGAAGGTGTGGGTGCATAAAGGCCAATCATTCCTGAGAAAAGTTCACATCTGACATTCATTTTGCACCAATTATCCTGACTTGCATCGATTAGCCAAACTTGTAAAAATGCATATTTGAACTTGTCATTTTCAATGAACATGTACTCGGTCATGTGTGACAGCAATGATGCATGGAAGGTATCAATGGAAAGCTGAGGAACTCCTCTTAATTAGTAAACCACATGTAAATTGTCAAAATAAATAACCTTTGCATATTAACCCCTTGAATTCGGATTACCTTTTTTTTGATACGCACTGTGTATACACACACACACACACACACACACACACACACACACACACACACACACACACACACACACACACACAGAATTGCCTTATTTAATAAAAAAAAATTAAAAAACCACCTTTAGAGGCCATTTTTCCCCGCAAAGCGGGGTTGGCCTTTTTCGGGAGCCGTGGTTGTTGTTTTTCGGTCCCCTTTTTGAAGCAATGTTTTACGGCCGGATGCCCTTCCTGACGCCAACCCTTTTTGTCGCCTTTAACGACAAACAGGGAATTACCAGTGAGCTGGTACTCAATTAGCCGACCTCGGAAGGATGACAGGCTGAGTCAACCCCCCTGGCGTGAATTCAGCGATCGACCGGGATTCGAACCCTGGATCCTAGGATCCTAAGCCGGC
This sequence comes from Myxine glutinosa, assembly GCF_964187855.1. NCBI lineage: Eukaryota > Metazoa > Chordata > Myxini > Myxiniformes > Myxinidae > Myxine > Myxine glutinosa. The sequence goes on along the minus strand of NC_136273.1, from coordinate 86,649,756 downwards.
ACCCTAGCCGCTAGCCCAACACCAGGGTTCTAGCCCAATTGCCTTATTTAATATAGTAGGGTAATGCATATAGCTGAATGAATACAAAATTAATAATGTTATTGCTACAAGAAATACAGCAATAAAGTCGCTAAATAATGGTACGAAATGTGATTCATCATTCACGGAAACCTTCAGTTCCATTCCAATGCAAGAAGAAGGGGTAGATTGTCTCTCAAAAGTAAAACTGTTTAAAATTGACTGCCTGCCTTTAAACTCTATTGTAGTGTTTATACTTGCTTTTATTCCTGTTTACCCTAATAAGATTAATAATGGACCCTATTCAACTATTCAAGTGCATAACAATGACATTTGTTTTCGTGAACTACAATGACCTTTTTGTTTTGAAATTGTAAAAATCTCTTGGTTATTTGGAAGTAGGAACAAATTCAAACATCATGTCCCTATCATTTCCCTATCATGTCCCTATCATATCATGTCCATATCATGTCCCTATCATGATATCATATGTCATGACATATCCCTATCATGATATGATAGGGACATATAATGTCCCTATCATGTCCCTATCATGTCCTAGGAACAAATTCAAACATCATGTCCTTATCATGATATATATCAAATGTATATCATGATTTTAATATTGTATATCATGATATCATGATATTCAAATGTATATCAATATTCATGATATTGATATTCATGATATTGATATCATGATATTTTGATAAAAATATTTTTGATATATTATTATATATTTGATATATTATTTTTGATATATTATTATATATTTGATATATTATTTTTGATATATTATTATATATTTGATATATTATTTTTGAGATATTATTATATATTTGATATATTATTTTTGATATATTATTATATATTTGATATATTATTTTTGATATAATATATTATTTGATATATTTTTATATATATTGATATGATATATTGATATCATGATATCAATATTCATGATATTCAAAAATATTCAAATGTATATCATGATATTCAAATGTATATCATATATATCATGTCCCTATCATGTCCTAGGAACAAATTCAAACATCATGTCCATCACCTTTTTGTTTTGAAATTGTAAAAATCTCTTGGTTATTTGGAAGTAGGAACAAATTCAAACATCATGTCCCTATCCCACCTTCCACCTCCGACAGAAACTGTCCCCTTTTACCAGTTCTCCTCTCCGCCGGCATCCTCAGTCTGCAGACACCTGCCTCATGTCCCGTTCTCTCACACCTGCACTGGAGGGATTTCCTCGTGGTCATGGCGGTTCCTGGGTGGTTGGACCAAGTAGGAGCGATGGTGATCCTGGGGCTAGTACTGACGAAGCTACCACTATGGGTCGAGGTCCAGGGAGTAGTCGTAGTGGGGGCAGCCACATGTCTCGGTCGTTTGCAAGTTTTCATTGCGCTGGCGGTTCGGCCTTGCCTCAAAGCCTGATAGAGGAAAGTCCTGAAGGGCCGAATGTCGTCGATGGGACAAAAGAGAGGTAAGGGAATTGGGTTGGTGCTGATCGGTGTGTGGATGGAGCCACGCAAATATGGTAGAGGATATGAAAGTGATTTTTCAAATGTGTATTTGGTTTCACAGAATCGCCTGGCTACATTTTTTGTTATTTAATTTTGGCTACACTGTCACAAAACAGTTTATTGCACAATAACTATTTCGTTTTTCCTTAACAGTACTATATTTGTGGAGCAGTTTCTGAATACCATACATCACAAGTGTTAAAATTTTTGATCCAGAACTTCCATATTCAGCAATGAAAAGGTTAACACCCTGAACTTTTAATGTGCTGAATAGCAGGGCCGTATTCGGTTGATATAGCAATTCGAATAGCAATGAAAAGGTTGATACCATTGTTTGTCCCATCTGCAGTGAATGCCTTGCTCCTGGAACGTCTCACGATGCTGAGGGAAATATTTCGACGTCTGCTCCACAAAGCACAAACAAAACGGAGGTGAGATCAGTAGGAAAGTATTGTCTTGTGTATGAGGAAATCCAGTAGCCACTCGTTAACCTCTTTGTACATGTGGGGTTTTTTGCCCGAGAACAGGCTAACGATGATTGGCTGAATTTACCAATTGGTACGAACCTTGTTCCCACGAAAACTCGACAGTTGCTGCTAACGCTAATGCTAACCCTAACGATGACAGAGAGAATGTTCCCACGTGAATAATAAACAATCCAATGGCAATGAAACCAAAAAATAGCATTCAGAGTTTGCAGACCCTTGCCAGGACATGTTTTTAAGGCTTTTGTGTTATACAAATATGGCGGCCGAACCACGTGACCGAGGACATAATCATTAAAAAAATTATCCACCAATTTATCCATAGATGACACTCAACAAATTTCATCTTGATCGGATGAAGTTTTGTACTTGTCGAATTATGACGTCATAATGAAGTGTCGTGGCACGACACAGGCAGACAGACAGACAGACGTATATATATATATATATATATATATATATATATATATATATATATATATATATATATATATATATATATATATATATATTGTTGCGGAACCCAACGTCGGCCTCAGATCCCCTTAGAGGGGGGATTTAATCCCCTCTTCTATAACTGACCGACGTGGTCCCTGGCGCTGTACAGCGACCTCCGGAAAGGCCGGTGGCACAGCCCCGTTCGTACCGCGGACAGATGTTAATTGCCAAGCGGTTTTAAGCAACCGCGGCATGAACTGTTAACAGATACTAGTCCCGATTCCTGAACGTTGGCCAAATCGTGCCACAGGTATTCAATTTGGAAAAGACAAAGACGACGGATGTGAAGAAGAAGAAGGCAAAAGGTATGAAGGACAAATATAATTTATTACTAATATTTACACAATTAAAAGAAACCAAGGAGGAGGAAGGATAATAAAATAAAAACAGAAGAAGAAGAAGCGGACACAGTGCACCTTCGCTTACCTATAAACAGTCTTACTTAACCCAGGACAGAACAAACAAAAGACAGACTCACACGAATGGGGAATGAAGGGTGGATTGGCTGGAGGGATCAGAAGGTTCAGGTGGTCCACAGAGCTGGAAGGATGCGGGTGGTGGGTGTGATCCCGGCTCGAGTTGAGCAGCCGCCGACTCTCCCCAATCGTCTCCACACGGCGACGTGGCTTCTTGGCCGCAACTGCCGTCACCGCCGTCGACGCTCCAAGCTGCGGTGGCTAAACCTGCCGTTGGTTCAAAGCTGCGGTTTGTTCAAAAGCTGCTGGTTCGTTCAAAAGCTGCGGTGGACTCTTTTGTGCATCTCTCTCCCTCAATCTCCTGCTTTTTGCCGCCGTGGGGACGTCGCGTGCTTTTTCAGGACTCCTCCTCTGTCGTATCTTATCTCCGTAGCTCATCTGAGGTGGGGGCGTCTCCCGCGGGTTATATAAGCCCCACCCTTGAACCTTCGCGAACCTCCCAGATCGTTCTCTCTCCGCCCTCTCAAGCCAAACCCCTCATACTTGGTTGGTTGTTCGGGGCTGGCTCACTCCTCCCCCCTATGACGAGGTGGAGACACGCCTTTCTTCTCTGAGCTGGCCGCGTGCTCAATGGAGTTTTGGGATGAAGAAAACCGCCCAAATGCAGTTGGCAATGGATGCTTTGGGAATGGAATGAAAGGGAATATATCTATTTGAATTCGGTGCAATGGAGTGTTAAATTAATGGAAGACAAGGCCTTAACCTACATAGAATAAGGAGATAACTGTATAGAAGGATATATGATTGGCTACATGTGGTATATGAAATAACTACGGGAACGACCTTTGACCTTTATACACAACAACTGGAGGAAGGAGGGTGATATTTTACAACACAAAAAAAACACCATTCTCAAATCCATA